>NC_091472.1:78596082-78896082 GCF_036971445.1 Narcine bancroftii | reverse complement strand
ACAAGTTACAGTTTGTTGAGAAAACTGTGATATATCTGGGACACCAGATAAGTAAAGGACAGAAACGAATTACCCCTGAACGAATTGCGGGAATCACTAGAATGCCTTTACCCCGTAATAAGAAGGAAATAAGACAATTCCTGGGACTCTTAGGATACTGTAGGTTATGGATAGAGGACTACTCAGCTTTGGTGAAGTTTATGTATGATAAACTGACAAATGAAAATGACTATCCATTGAAATGGACCCAGGAGGAGGAGGGATGGTTCGAGGACTTGAAACATCGCCTAACACGAGCCCCAGTGCTCACTCTGCCCTCTTTAAAACAGCCCTTCCAGCTATTTGTCACTCATAACCAAGGAACAGCTGTGGGAGTTTTAACACAGGAAAAAGGTGGTCAGCGACACCCAGTGGCTTTCCTTTCCAAAATGATGGACCCAGTGTCTCGCGGATGGCCGACGTGTATCCAGGGAGTAGCGGCTGCTGCTCTGTTGGTAGAGGAAGCACGTAAACTTACTTTTGGAGGAAAGATGACTGTGTACACCTCCCATTCTGTGAGTGTTTTATTAACACAAACTGCCCATCGATGGCTGACTGATTCTCGTATATTAAAGTATGAAACCATTTTAATGGTTGGAGAAGATTTACAGTTTGCAAAAATTAATAGCTGCAACCCAGCTCAGTTTTTATACGGCAGTGAAACAGAGAAAGAGGTGGAGCATGACTGTGTCGAGTTGACAGATCTTCAGACCAAGACCCGAGAAGACCTTTGCGATACTCCGCTGGGAGAAGGATATGAATTCTACATTGATGGCTCCGCCAGATGTGTTGACGGAATGAGAAGAAATGGGTATGCTATAATAGAAGGAAATACTTGGAAAGTAGTAGAATCCACGAGACTACCCGGAAGCTGGTCAGCACAATCCTGTGAACTATATGCCTTGCAGAGAGCCCTCAAAATACTGGCAAAGAAAATTGGAACGATTTACACAGATTCCAAATACGCATACGGAGTAGTGCATACCTTTGGTAAGATCTGGAAGGAGCGTGGTCTAATTACATCAAGAGGAAAGGAATTGGCACACGAACAGATGATTACTCTGACTCTAGAAGCCTTAACATTACCCCAAGAAATAGCAGTGGTCTACATACCAAGCCATCAAAGGGGAGATAACCCGACAGCAATTGGAAACAGACTGGCTGATGAAGGAGCCAAAAGAGCAGCCATGCAACAAGAAGTCCGTTTGCTGACTTTAATCCCAATAAGGCAAGGCATAAAGACAGCTCCCATTTTCACTGCTAAGGAAGAAAAGAACATGGATCAGCTGGGTGCAAGCCAATTACCTGATGGAACATGGAAAACACCAGATGGAAGAACTGTTCTAAATAAAGAAATAACTCGCAACATTTTAAAACACCTGCATCAACAGAGCCACTGGGGCACTCAAGCCTTATGTGACACAGTGCTTCGAGAATATGTGTGTAAGGGAATCTACACCTTGGCCCAACAAGAGGTGCAAAATTGTTACCTATGCACAAAAATTAATAAGAAGATAATGAGGACAGGGACCATGGGAGGTCAACCATTAGCCATACGCCCTTTTGAACGTATCCAGATCGACTTCACAGAGTTACCTCAAGTTCAAAGATGGAAATATCTGTTGGTGATAATAGATCACTTTACCCGATGGGTAGAAGCCTTCCCAACAATAAATACTACAGCCTCTACAGTAGCTCGCCTCCTCCTAGAGCAGATAATCCCCAGATATGGTATAATGGATTCTATAGACTCAGACAGGGGTCCACATTTTTCTTCAAAAATCCAGCAATTGATTTGTGATGCATTACAGGTCTCTTGGAAATTACATACCCCTTGGCATCCACAAAGCTCAGGGAAGGTCGAGCGTATGAATGGAACACTAAAAATCCAATTGACAAAGTTAATGGTGGAAACTAAAATGCCTTGGATAAAGTGTCTGCCCCTAGCCTTATTGAGAATTCGTACTGCCCCACGAAAAGATGTAGGGCTGTCCCCTTATGAAATGATGTTTGGGCTTCCCTTCTGGAGTACAGTTGAGGGGTGTCCCACCTTGGGGGAAGGGGATATATTTGTTAGGAACTATTTACAGGCACTGTCACGCTCTCTTACAGATTTACGAAAGAGAGGACTATTGGCACAAACACCGCCTCTAGACTTTTCTTTACACAAAGTGGAACCAGGAGACTGGATTCTTATCAAGACCTGGAAGACTGAAAAACTCCAGCCCCAGTGGGAAGGTCCATACCAAGTTCTCTTAACTACAGAAGCTGCAGCACGAACAAGAGAGAAGGGGTGGACACACGCATCCAGATTTAAGGGACCTGTAGAGGCGCCACAGGACCCTGATACGAACTCAGATTGGACTTGTATTCCTGGAGAAAAACCTCTTACCTTACGATTTCGCAAAAAATTCACAATGTTATTGTTATGTTCTTTGATTTTTCTTAGTTTGCCTATGTCTTTATCAGGTGTGAAATGTAAGAAATGCAGAGATACAGTGGTCCTGTTTCAGGACCACATTTGGGGAAGAAAGGAAGGTAATTTCATTTCCCATACCTCAGTTCCTGAGAAATGTTGGGCAGAAAATACCACCCAACATCCATATACCCCTTGTGTGGAAAAAGAAGGAAATAATATGGGTCATTATATACAGATTCCTAATACCACTCCTTTCCCTCTTAATGGTTGGAAAGGTGACTCAAGCCCACCATGCCCTGATGGACTCTGGTTTTGCATACACCAACGTACTGTTCCAATGAAAAGTTACACTCCACACTTGAAATTGCCTGTCCCTTTAAGACAGCCGGACTTAGTTCGAGTCCATCCAAATAACCATGTAAGTTTCGGTAATGCAATTGGGGGAGATAACCTTTTTGTAGATCTGGCAACTAAAATTGCAGGAACTTTTAATGTAACTAATTGTTGGGTCTGCGGGGGTCCACGGATGTCAGAACAATGGCCTTGGTGGGGAGAACCTCTCAATTCATTGACCATGATTTCCCGCATTTGGACAACTAACCGAACGAGATCAAGAGAAACCTGGTCTCTCTCTAACGTCCCCTCTGGTTTTTATTGTCTCTCACGAGCTGGCAAATACCCAGTAGGAGAAAGTCCCTGCAAGGCTGTATGGATTCGCATTTCACCTGGTGTTTTCACTTGGTTTCCTAAACCTCAGACTTGGTTCTTATCCACTGTTTTTAAAACTAATTGCCTACCCCTATCTAATAGCAGTATTCAGTTTTGGAATTGTACCACTTCCACCATCACAGGACCATACCAATCAAATCCTGTTCTTAAAAGAGTTTGGGAAAGGGGGTATGGAGTATCCCCAAATGGATTATTCTGGGTATGTGGTAATAAAGCTTATACTCGTCTTCCCTCACAGTGGAGTGGAACTTGTTTCCTAGGAATAATCCGCCCAGAATTTTTCCTTCTACCCCACGATCACGGTCATAAATTAGGCGTGAAGGTCTTTGATACATTACATCGTGAACCCCGCTCTACCACGGTACATTTGGGAGAATAGAGAGATGATTGGCCTCCAGAGCGCATAATTCAATATTATGGTCCCGCTACATGGGCTCAAGATGGATCTTGGGGTTATCGTACTCCTATATATATGTTAAATCGCATAATTCGCTTACAAGCAGTGCTTGAAATTGTTACAAATCAAACAGCTATAGCCCTGCAATTACTTGCATCCCAGCAAGGTCAAATGCGCTCTGCTATATATCAGAACCGTCTAGCCCTAGACTATCTCCTAGCCACGGAAGGAGGTGTATGTGGCAAACTTAATTTGACTAACTGCTGCTTACAGATTGATGATAATGGAAAAGCCATTCGTAAAATCGCTGATAATATTCGTACATTGTCCCATGTACCGGTTCAAACCTGGCATCCTTTCCCACAATTTAATTGGATGGACAAATGGTTTGGAGGAACCTGGTGGCGTACCTTCTTGTGGGTCATCGGAGGTATTTTATTCCTCCTACTTATTTTGCCCTGTATTATTCCCTGTCTACGCAGCCTGGTGATTTCCATGGTCGAACAAGCTATGCAACCAGGGGGGATGGGAGACCCTGTAAGACTTTTATTTCAGCGTGAGATTAATGTATCATAAAACATTTCTCTTCCCTAGCTTAGAATCCCCATTCATATCTATACATATATTCAACACATTTTAAAGAGAGAAAGGGGTGGATTGTGATATAGAGAATTTAGGTTAAAAAGACTTAAGTTAAAATGTGATGATTAATCATAAACAGGGAAGCCAGAATGGACAGAGAGTTTACTAGCAGTCAAGGACAGAAGGAGCTGCTGAATATGTTTTTTTAAACCTATCTTTTCATGGTCATAGTGAGAGACATGCAGGAGACAAAGGATTGATAAGAAGTGTGAGAAACAGAATTCAGTGAATGTAGAGTTCACAGCGTACGTAACGAACGTGATAATTAATAATGCAGTTATACTTAGAATGTTTTTGTAATACTAACCAATTAAAACAGTAATAATAAGAAGGGGAAGGGCAAATAATAAAGGTATAAAAATCAATGCACTGTATGTATCGGGGCTTAACTGGTGAGAAACCAGTTGAGTCCAACTCTGCAGACTTGTAAATAAAGCTTGTCGTGTCATCAGTTTTAAAGAGACTCATGTGTGAGAAGTTTTATTTCTGACAGCTACACCCCGACAAAAAAAACGTAGAGATTCACCAATAGATGGGATCAAGAAAAGTAGCTGTACAAAGGGGTGGCTCCACAGCTTCTAAGGATAAGTATTGGAAGCGCAGACACCACACCCAGCCTCTCTTTCCTTTGTTTTCCTTTTCTTCTCTCATTATCTCTACTTTGCTCTCGGTAGGGGGTGGGGTGTTGGAATGGGAGGGGAGAAACATCATATGTATGTAGATTGGTGGAAGATATTGATATGCTCTGTAACAGTCAATGATGTGTTCTCCTGGTTTAATAATGGAAAATCAAAAATAAAATATATATTTTTTTAAAAAGTTGCCTCTTGGGTCATTCTTAAATCTTACCCCTCTCACCTTAAACCTATGACCTCTAGTTCGAGAATCATTTTCCCTACGAAATAGATTGAGCATTCACTTTATCCATGCCCCTCATTTTATAAACCTCAACAAGATCATCTCTTCCTTGCTCTCTCCCTAGATCTCATGCTCCAGTTCCAGCAACATCCTGGTGAATCTTCCCTGCACCCCTTCCTCTATCTGGGTGCCCAGAACTGCACACCATACTCCAAGTGTGTCTAACCAAAGATAAGTGCCACTATATCATGAGCTTTTAATGAAAGTGAACATGCCAATCATCTTCACCATCCTGTCCACCCGAGTCAATACTTTCACACCCATGTCTTACATTCTCCAGGGCCTTCCCATTTACTATGCAAGTCCCATCCTGTGATGACTTTACAAAAGTACAGTATCTCAAACTTCAAGAAGTAAATTCCATTTGAAACTCCTTAGCCCACTTAACCAAATGATTCTCCTTCCTCCCTGTCAACACTAACAATTTTGATGTCAGATACAAATGTACTAAGTGTGTTAACTACATTTACATCCAAAATCATTAACATGGAGTATCATGTGCAAATTTCACGTGTTAAACCAATACAAAATAAATAGAGTTCCAGTGTCACCTAGTTATTTATAATAAAAGAAATGCACAAGCATCAAACATCTATTAACCCCAGTCATGGCATTAGATATACTGGAAAGCTTCACAGAACCATCAGCCCAGAAAATAGGGCAAGTCAGAGGCGCAGGGTCAAATTTATCCTACACAGGGAAAAAAATTCAATTCAACTGAGAAACAAGAATACACAAACAGATTTACTGAATATCTACTTGGATAGTTAATATAGTAATTACAGGTAGGTCATTAAAGAAAGTTTCTCCAAGATGTTGCAGGAGTACATTTCATTTGATACTTGGTTCAAACCTTATTACTAAATATTCAGAAGTAACCTCATGCACAAAAACATATTTATGATCAACTTTACATTTTAATAGAAATGATCTACACAAGTTGTCTGCACAATATTGCTTTAAAAGTTTCAGAATACAGCTTTTAAAAAAACCCCAGAGCAACCATTTAAAAGGTTTATACTTCCACCAGTTTTGCTCATTCTTAAACACAATGCTGATTCAAGCAGAGGATAATAAAGGCAACCCATCATTAAATTCCATTAAAGATCAAAGACAACTGAAGAATGTTATGCAGGTACTGGACCTTGTTAGTTCAGATATTTTGTACTGCCAGGTCAGATAACATCTCTGAAATAAACTGAAGGAGACTGAACTCACAAATCAAATAGCCTGAATGCTATTTATCCACATTTGTTAAAGCGACAATGCTTATCAAAGATAAAACTTTTGAATCTAGTTTAAGTTTGACTAAATTTGGCAGAATCAGATCAAGTTAATAACTCAATCTTCAGATAATTCTTTTGATATGGCAGATGTATGATGATTTTTCTCCCAAACCCTATCCCACAAACAATGTTGATAGAAGATGGAATGCATTTCAGCTAGTTAGTCAAGCCAATTCAATTGCATTTAAGCAGTTGGATAAGAAAAGCAAACTGAAGGATTGCAAGTAAAGTGCAATGGTTAGTTTAAGTTAGCAAGCTGGCACCAGAGGTGCGATGGGTTGTGTGGCCTGTAGCTGCACACAATTCTATGACCGTTCTAAAATATTAAACAACTCCTTCACACTTGTCCCTTCCCCCCCCCCCTCCCCCAATAGACCACAATACCAACTTCAACGTGAATGCACAATTATCTATAAATCATGGCTTTATTTTTGCTTTATGGAGTTTATGATATGAAATGAGATCCAGTTGTCACTCTTCAGGCATTGGGTAATCACACATGCTGCAATCATTTTTAATATTTGGCGATTTCCCACATGACACTTAAATATCAGATGTATCATGAGCTAATTCTAGCTTTTCATATTTAATATATATATTTATATAATATAGGTTTCATTTCAGTTAACATAGCTACAAACTTAATTTATAAACATCAGAGAACCCAGTCCCTTTTGATTAGTTTTTTTTCTGCTGTAGCTTTGTGCCATATGAAGAGTATTCTGTACATACAGACAATCTCTTTACATCATCGAATGTGCATTACTGCATTCCACTATTTCAAGAGGAAACACTGGACAGAACAAGTTAGTTAACTTTTACCATTTAAATACCCCACCAAGAATCTGAGCTGAGTTAATAATTCACTTGATGATGCTTCAGATTTTTTTTTTTAAAAGTGACACTGGCACAACTTATTCTGGCCCCATTCCTAAAAATGCATCTACATTAAAATCCATTTGTCAACAGTGATAAACCACTGCAATAGTATGAATTAAAGCTGTTTCTTTATAATAATTGAAAGTGGTGGTTGCTTATTAGCAGAACAAACCACCAGTTTGTCTCCAGTCACAGCCAGCAGTACACTACGGATGTAAATAAAGAAGCTTAGGAGTTATCCAAGCGCCTAGAGGGCAGTAATAATGCAGCAGACAGACCCTTTTGCCTTGACTTTTATTTGCTGGGAAATGGTCAAATTAAATGGTTTTAAATTTAGAGAAGTTGACAAACATTAAACAAAGCTCTCCCAGGAAACCAGTAGAAACAGTGAATACAACTTGACCCCAGGAGTCAAAGGGCAGATGCGTATCCATGTCAGGTATCCAAATGATTAAAAGATGAGCGAGGGGGAAAAAAAAAGCAGCAAGAACCAATGTTGGTTTATCGAACAGTCACTCCAAGTTTCTCTAGCACACGCACACCCTTTTCTTCATACTCCTGCCTGGTCATCCAGAAGTTATCCTTGTCCTTCATGATGTCTGCTAGCACAGCACCACCCAGAAACACCATATGTTTACGTCGTGGTGGATCTTCTATGCGAATCTTGAATTTCTACATGGGGATAAACATTGAGCACCAAGTCAAAAATTTAATCCTGCATATTCTCCTTCAGCTTTATTTTTTTTTAAACTTTCATTTTGACAGCTTCTTTAAACACAAGTACAGATGGCCCACACAGTTTCATCAACAATTGTGTCTTTTCTCCAAAACCAGCACATATTACCAGTGGCAATATTAGTGTATGGTAGTAGTGTCATTTATTTTCCAGACATTTAACACCAGCCTCATTTTATCAAGCTCCAGTACACCCCACTGTCATTCTGCTCAGCATTTCTATATGTTAACTTGCCCCAAAATCATGTAAAAAGTTGACCCCCTTAGTTTTGGTCCCGATTGCCCACCCAGGACCCTTATCCCAGGCCCCCTGACTACGAACCCTTGTCCTTGCCCCTGCCCTCCCATCCCCCCCCCCCCCCCCCACTGGAGCTCCTGATGTCCCGGCCACCCACCCACCAAAGCTCCTGAAACCCCGGCCACTGACTCCCTCCTAGGTCCCAGCTGCCCACCCATCTGCGCTGTCGACACCCTGAACGCAGGCCATCAATGTCTTGAACGACACAGGTACTTACCACGGTCTAAAATAGTATCTGTGTAAAAGTCAACCTCCCCCCAAATTTGACCCAAAAAATTGGTCCCCAAAAACATGACTACTACACGAGTAAATACAGTACTGAACCATGCAGCTTAGGATGAGAGAGGAGCATACTCCCAGCTTCAGTCTGCTGAAACAGTCAGTAGAACTCACTTACAATGTTCCCCTTTGGAAGTGCATAATCATGTTAGATAGGAGAGAGTCAGGGTTAGCCACAAACAGCTCAACACTCATCGTCAAGGGTCACTGATTTAACAGGCAAAGTACATCGCAAAGTAGATGACCAACAAGGTTGGTTGGGGGATGGGGGGGGGGGATGTAAGAGATAGAAAAAAGAGTGATGATGGTCAATGGAGAAATGCTCTCCAGGTGGTGGGAAGAGATGGATCATTTGGCTCCACCTACAGTTTTCTTGGCAATGCTTTATGTTCAGACTCCAGTAACACAGATCAATACCATCCAGAGAGCATCTTTGCACAATCAGCAGATGCTGATAAAGACTTACAAATGTTTAAACAAGGATCTGAAGGTGTGTAGAGTCGCAATTTTTCTTTCTGTTAACCCTCATGGAGGCAAGTAATTTTAACATTCTCATTTCGGAGCGTTGAAAATGATTGACATAATAATGCAATCAGGGGCAATCCCAGATAAGATAGGCAATGGATTGCCCGAATGTTAGTGAAACAAATATGTTTTAATAAAATCCAAATTACCATCAGGCGAATTCATTTAAAAATAAATAAAATTCACTGACATTTAAGGACAGAGCAGGGAAAAATGAAAAGGAAGAGAGAAAAGACGAAAATGGAGGGGTTGAAGCAAGAGGGAAAACAAAAGGGAGAGAAGAAAAGGGACATTAGAAGGATAAGAAAAATAGGGAATGACAAACCAGTTAGCCTGACTTCAGTTGCATAGAAAACCCGAGAACCAATAAATAAAATGGTAATTAGGACACTTAGAAAACAAGATCAGTAAAATCATTGTGGATTTATGAAACAGAAATCATGTTTGATAAATTTTGTAAAACTGGAGGTTGTAGCTTAAAGATGAGAGAACAAGAGGATATATAGGGACTTAATCCTATATGCTATAATGTAGTTTATAAATCTTGAGCTTTGATTAAGAGTAAGATTGGCACGTACTGGTGATATGGGACTAGACAAAAAACATGGGGAATAAAATTTTGGGATGTTGGAAAACTGACTTAAGGTGAAAAGCTGAATACATCTTAGAGAGCATGAGATAAAAAAATGTGGCTGTTCGGAGGGATCTAGATGTTTTTGTGCATAAATGAAAGTTAACATTTAGGCACAGCAAGTAGTTTAAAAGAGAAACAATATGTTGAACTTTCTTTCAAGAGAATTTGTGTACACGAATAAAAATGTCTTACTGAAGTTATACAGAACCCTTGTAAGATCACCTTTGGAATATGCTGATGTCTGGATTCCCCACCCAAACTTTGATAGACAAACTATTTACATTTGGATAGATTCAGTGCACAGCACCCACAATCACCATCGACAAGTTCCCTCTCATCAATCCTGCAGGTCACAACCTTAATTCTCAAATGATTTCCTTTTCGATAATCCACATCAACTCCATTCAATCCTGCAATCTAGGTACTCCAGACTAATCTCAAAGGAATGTCCTGGAAATCAAGCAGACTGTGCCTAAAAAGTGATGAGATTGGAAGATTGAACAGGTGACCCTACTGAAATTTCTGATAGGGTAGATGCAGAGCCAATGTTTCCATGAGAACAAGGTGCCAGTTTCTAAATGAGTCAGGCATTCAAAATTGAGTTTTTTTTTCTTTTTAAAAACTTTATTCATTCGTTCAAAAGACAAAAAATATGACATATACATCAATTAAACATGAATATGAACATTTTATTTTTATATATATATTAAAAAAAGAAAAAAGAGAGAAAACACCCCCCACCCTTTCAGCCAACTCTAAGGAGAGCCATAAAAAAAGAAAAAAGGATATTAAAAATTGAGTTGAGAAGAAACTTCACTCAATGGACAGTCCTTGCAATTCTCTACCAATGTGACAAGAGTATTTTCAAAGAAATAAATTTTTAGTTATTGAAATGGAATACGTCTCAGAAAGTGCCATCCTCACACATGACGTTATCGAATGGCAGATCAGACAAAGTCAAATGGATTTTTTCTCCTTTGACTTTTACAATTTCAGTCTTGCAATTGTGATATTCACCTAACTATGGCACAAAATGCACCACTGGATACAGAAAATTAATGTATCAATCTGACTTAATATTTCCTCCACTTCACAACTCTCACGATTTTTCTTCAGTGTGTTCCAGTTAGCACAATGCCTTTACAGCACCAGCGATGGGGACCAGGGTTCGAATCCTGTGCTAACTGTAAAGAGTTTGTACATTCTCCCTATCTGTGTGGGTTTTCCCTCACCGTTCAAAAATACTGGGGGTGCACATTAATTGAGTGTAAAAGTTGGGCAGCATGAAATCGTGGGCCAAAATGGCCTGTTACCATGCTATTTGCCTAAATTTAAATTTTAAAAATTTAAATCTAAAAATCACATTCCACAAAGCTGTGGTGGGAAGACCTAGCGCCCTCTGCTGTCAAGAGTTTTTTGTAGAATGAAATCCATAGCAAAATATGAAAACGAAGGCAGTAAGGGCACGAGGGATGATTTGAGCCTTTCCATTACTCTGACAAATTAATGTTTGTAGACATATCAAATATAGATTCAGTGCACAGGACATCACTTTCAAGTTGCATTTTAGTACAAAAGCACAGTGTTTTGCTTTGGAGCCACTTCTGTATTTGTCCTTTGACCTGAGTTACATTTTTAGTCACATCTATAAATTACTTCTGCATGGTATGTTACAATAGACAAGGCAGTACACGTCAGCAAATGTGGGAGAAAAAAGGGTAGTTTGAAGGAGAAAATAAAAGGTAGGGTCAAAAGGAGAGTATTGAGAATGCACATGAAAATGAGGAATGAGGTGCAAAATGAAGGTTTTGCAGGGAATGCAGAAGCCAGAGCCTCGGTCATAAGAAAGGAAGCAGAGTGGGGGACAGAAAAGCACTAGAGCAAAATGATAGTGCATCCTACATGCAGCAAAGTGCCGCATGGAAACCTGGGCCAAATATGGGAATAAATCATAAGTTCAATCAAAGATTTTGATTAAAATGGGAGAATCCCTGGGCTGAAGGTATGAATGAAGAAGTCATTAAATTAAGGATTATTACAACTTTGCCTGCAGGGCAGAGGGGGCCTTTTCTGGAGAATCAAAGGTACACAGTAGACTATACAAATGGGGAAAATTGGACACGAACAGTTCTCCAACTTAAATTCAAAGACTGAGGAATATTGGGAGGAGTCACGTGATGGAGTAGTGGCCGGTAGGGGAAAACAAAGTTCAGGAAATACAAAATATAACAAATAAAAGATAAAGTTGTAGAGAAAAGAAAGAAAATGGCACCCAAGAAGGAAAAAGTAAAAACAGGGGAAAAAAAGAAGACGCCAGAAGAGAAAGGAGAAGGCCTTACCTGCATGAAGAAACAGGGAGCCATCGTGGAGAAGAGAGCCCGTTCTCCAAGGTTGGTGATGACCCCACAGAGTCGCAACCCCCCAACCGCTGGACTACAAAAATGGCACTCTGAGCCAACAAAAGTGCGCAGTGCGCTTACTAAGGAGAAGGAGAACACCAATGGGAGAGGGGCTCAGCAGAGGAGCGGGCAAACACAATGCGACCAGCTGAGAGATGCCTGACACCAGGGCTCTCAGCTGGAAGAGGAAAGTGACAGGAAAGGAAGTGAAAGGAAAGATGAGGCAGCCCAGCAGATGAGGCAGCCCAGCAGATGAGGCAGCCCAGCAGATGAGGCAGCCCAGCAGATGAGGCAGCCCAGCAGATGAGGCAGCCCAGCAGATGAGGCAGCCCAGCAGATGAGGCAGCCCAGCAGATGAGGCAGCCCAGCAGATGAGGCAGCCCAGCAGATGAGGCAGCCCAGCAGATGAGGCAGCCCAGCAGATGAGGCAGCCCAGCAGATGAGGCAGCCCAGCAGGAGGCAGCCCAGCAAGAGGCAGCCCAGCAAGAGGCAGCCCAGCAAGAGGCAGCCCAGCAAGAGGCAGCCCAGCAAGAGGCAGCCCAGCAAGAGGCAGCCCAGCAAGAGGCAGCCCAGCAAGAGGCAGCCCAGCAAAGTGAGACAAGCAACTCATCAGGAAAGTCGGAAGAGACACAGATACAAGGAAGAGAAGACGACACAAACACAGGTAAAGACACAGAAGAAGAAGACGACAACCAAGATCTGCACAGAGAAATAGAAGGTAAAACAGATGGACAGAAAATAGATAGTTTTTTTTCAAGAACAAATGAGAGCATTAAAATAGTTGATATTAGAATTTAGTGAAATGAAAAGAAAAATGAAAAGTACAAAAGAAAAAGTGAATAGAATAGAGCTGGTCCTGACAGAAATAGGGAAAAGATCAAAAAATGTGGAAGAACGAGAAATGCCTGTAGAAATGGAAGTGAATGACTTAAGAAGAAAACTGGAAGAAAGTGATAAAAAAAGTTAAAGAGACACAAGAGTTGTTAGCTCAGAAAACTGATACGTTGGAAAATTATAGTGGGCGAAACAACATAAAAATAGTGGGCCTAAAGGAAGATGAAGAAGGGACAGATATGAAGGAATTTATAAAAGAATGGATCCCAAAGGTCCTGGGTATGACAGAAATACAGGAAGGAATGGAAATAGAAAGGGCACACAGAACACTAGCTCCGAAATCACAGACACAGCAAAATCATAGACCCATTTTAGTAAAATTTTTGAGATATACAACAAGAGAAAATATTCTGAAGCAGGCAAGGAATAAAATTAGAGAAGACAGTAAACCATTGGAATACAAGGGTCAAAAAATATTTTTTTACCCAGACATAAGTTTTGAACTCTTAAAGAAGAGGAAGGAGTTTAATACAGCAAAATCGATCCTATGGAAAAAAGGTTATAAATTTATGTTAAGACATCCAGCTGTGCTTAAAATATTTATCCCTGGGGAGCAAAGCAGACTGTTCTCGGATATAGAGGAAGCACAAGAATTTGCAGAATGCCTGCAGGACAGAAGGAGAGATGAAGAGATGTAACAAGAATGAAGAATGGCGATAAAATATATATAAAGATGTAAAAATAATGTATATGTAAGAACTAAAGAAGGGAAAGAGAAGGGAAGAAAGGAAGTAAGGGAAAAAAAGGGTGAACTTTGTTATATGTGTAAAAAAAGTCTTCTGGGGGAGTTGGGTGGGAGACAATAACTGTCACTGCGAAATCAGTTGACGCTTGCGAGCGGGTTCGCAATCCAAAAGGAGAGGGATAAGGGGCAACTCAGAGGGGGGGGAAGGGACATTTGGAGCCAAGGGAATATTGGATGTGGGAGTTGTTGAAGTATTTTATGTTTTAAATGTGTTATCATACATTGAGTTTAAAAAGGGAAAACAGATGAAAATGGGGAAAAGGGTGGTGAGGAAGTGGAAATGAGGTGTAAACAGGATATGAGATGGCCATGTTGAATTATATGACTATGAATATTAATGGAATACACAACCAAATTAAACAGAAGAGGTTATTAAATTTACTGAAAAAAGAAAAAACAGACATAGCATTTGTGCAGGAAGCACATCTAACTGAAATGGAACATAATAAATTAAAGAGAGACTGGGTAGGGCACGTAACAGCAGCATCATATTATTCAAAAGCTAGAGGTGTAGCTATATTAATTAATAAAAATGTACCAATCAAAATAGAGGAGGAAATAATAAATCCAGCAGGGAGGTATGTAATGATAAAGTGTCAGATATATTCAGAATTTTGGAATTTGTTCAATATATATGCACCCAATAAAGAGGATCAAAAGTTTAGGCAAGATATTTTTTTTGAAGATTGTAGATACGCAAGGAAATATATCGGTAGGAGGGGATTTTAAGCTTAATTTGGATCCAATGTTGGATGAAACTGGACAAAAGACTAGCAAAAAGAATAAAGTGGCCAAATTTATGGTTAAATCAATGCAGGAAATGAAACTTATGGATATATGGAGGAGGCAGCGCCCAAGAGAAGGAATACTCATTCGAGTAGGCATAAAACATACTCAAGGATTGATATGTTTTTGTTGTTGGCCCATATTCAAGGGAGAGTTAGGAAAACTGAATATAAAGCTAGATTGCTACCTGATCATTCACCCCTGTTATTAGCAATAGAACTGGAGGACATACCACCAAGAACATATAGATAGAGGTTAAACTCCATGCTACTTAAAAGGGAGGAATTTAGAGAGTTTATTGAATGTCAAATTAAAACATATTTTGTAATAGACACAGGATCAGTGAAAGACAAATTTATACTATGGGACACAATGAATGCCTTCATTAGAGGGCAGATAATAAGTTATGTAACTAAGATGAAAAAGGACTACAATCAGGAAATAGAACAGTTGGAAAGGGAGATAGTAAGTACAGAAAAGGAACTAGCAAAAAGGGATGATATAACAAAAAGAGAATTGGCGGACAAAAAAATAAAATACGAAACATTACAAACATACAAGGTGGAGAAGAACATAATGAAAATAAAGCAAAAGTATTATGAACTAGGAGAAAAAACACAAAATATTAGCCTGGCAACTTAAAACAGAACAAGCTAAAAGAACTGTATTGGCATCAAGGAAAAAGGACAAACAAATTACATATAATCCAATGGAGATTAATGAGAACTTTAAGGAATTTTATGAACAATTATACCAAACTGAGAAAGAAGGGGAAAGATGATAAAATAGAAGAGTTTTTAGCTAAAATTGAACTGCCGAAATTGCAAGAAGAGGAACAGAACAAACTGATAAAACCATTTGAAATAGAGGAAGTACAGGATATATTAAAAAAGCTGCAGAACAATAAAACGCCTGGAGAGGATGGATTCCCAATAGAATTCTATAAAACATTTAAAGAGTTATTAATTCCTCCTCTCCTGGAAGTAATGAACCAAATAGAAGAAACACAAAACTTTCCAGATTCATGCAAGACAGCAATAACTACAGTGATACCAAAGACGGGGAAGGATCCACTAACACCAGCATCATATAGACCAATATCTCTATTTAATTCAGATTATAAGATAATAGCAAAATTATTAGCAAACAGATTGGCCGATTGTGTACCAAAAATAGTAAAACAAGATCAAACTGGATTTATTAAGACGAACAGCAGATAATGTCTGTAAATTTAATTTAATTCATGCGGTTCAAGGAAATAAGATGCCAACAGTGGCTGTTGCTTTAGACGCAGAAAAAGCCTTTGACAGGGTAGAAAGGAATTATTTATTCAAAGTATTACAGAGGCTCAATCTACCAGAAAAATATATTAATTGGATTAAAGCATTATATAATAGACCATTGGCGAAGGTATCAGTAAATGGATATGTATCGAACCAATTTAAATTAAGGAGATCAACTAGGCAGGGATATCCATTATCTCCCTCACTGTTCGCTTTAGCAATAGAACCATTGGCAGAACTGATAAGAACAGAAAATAAAATAAAAGGGATAAAAATAAAGGAGAAGGCGTATAAAATCAGTTTATTTGCAAATGACATCATAGTATACTTAAAAGAACCAGAAATATCAATAAAAGAACTACATAAGAAATTGGAGTATGGAGAAATATCAGGGTACAAGATCAACGCAAATAAAAGTGAAGTGATCCCAATGAGTAATGCAGATTATACAGAATTTTAAAAAGTATCACCATTTAAATGGCAAACACAAGCAATCCGATACCTAGCTATTAGGTTAGATAATAATTTAAGCCACTTGTACAAATTAAATTATCAGCCACTAATAAAGAAATTGCAGGAAGACTTAGAACAATGGAAAGAATTACCACTAACGTTGATAGGGAGGGTAAATTGTATTAAAATAAATGTCTTCCCAAGGATACAATACTTATTTCAATGTTTACCAATTCCCTTAACAGAGAAATTCTTTAATGAACTAAAAATAAGGAAATTTTTGTGGAAAGGGGGGAAACCGCAGATAGCGTTAGATAAATTAACAAAGAGATAAAACCAAGATGGTTTGCAGTTACCAAACTTTAAAAATTATTATAAAGCAACACAATTAAGGCATTTATCAGATTTTTATCAGACAAGGGAAAAAACAGATTGGACTAAGAGCTTGAGGGGAGAAGGTACCGGAACATATACTTTATAAGTGGGATGAAAAGCTGGTACAATATAAAAGCTCACCAGTATTGCATCATTTACTCAATATATGGAAGAAGATTCACTTAAGAAAGGATAAAACAAATTACCAAATACCAAAATTATTATTGACGCAATGAAGAGGATCAAAAGTTTATGCAAGATACTTTTATCAGCTAATCCCTTTTACAATAGATAACCTTTCCTTTAGAGAATGGGAGAGAAAAGGAATTAAAAGAATAGAAAATTGTTTTTTGGGAAATAATTTATTAACATTTGAAGAAATGAAGTACAAATATGGAATAACTCATGGGGTACAGTGTTTGCATATCATCAACTGAAAGCTTACTTAAAGGATAAAATGGGAAACAGACTGAGATTACCAGAAGGAAGCAGCTTTGAATGTGATTACAGACACAATGATAATTAAAAGATTTATAACGAACATATACATCAAGCTGCAAGATAAGGAAAATGATGAAATAAGCTATAAACCCAAACAAAAGTGGGAAAAGGATTTAAACATAAAGATAAAAAATGAAACATGGGAAAAGTTATGTTTTGGAACTATGAAGAATAAACACAAGGATATGCATGATACAGTATAATTGGTTACACAGGTTATATATCACACTCCAAAAGTTTAAGAAAATGGGATCCAACATCATCAGATAGATATTTTCGCTGTAAGAAGGAAATGGGAACAGTACATGCAATTTGGGCATGTGAGAAAGTGAAAAAGTTTTGGGAAGATCTAAATCAGATATTAAATAAAATCACAAAAAAAATAACAAAAAATCCAGAGATCTTTCTTCTAAGTCAGTGGCTCCCAACCTTTTTCTTTCAACTCACATACCATTTTAAGTATTCTCTATGTCATTGGTGCTCTGTGATTAGTAAAGGATTGCTTAAGGTGGTATGTGAGTGGGAAGGGAAGGTTGAGAATCACTGCTCAAGACCCAATTGTTACT
This sequence comes from Narcine bancroftii, assembly GCF_036971445.1. Classification (NCBI taxonomy): domain Eukaryota; kingdom Metazoa; phylum Chordata; class Chondrichthyes; order Torpediniformes; family Narcinidae; genus Narcine; species Narcine bancroftii. Next base: position 78,878,300 of record NC_091472.1, on the reverse strand, counting down.
GAAATATTTTGCCTGGGAAAAATTGTCATTGGCCCATTTTCTTTGGAATTATGAAACCGTGCACATAACAAGTCAATTATGCACGATTAAAATAGTGGTTTTCAAATTTATTTCTTTCCACCACATCCCACCTTATGCAATCCCTTACTAGTCACAAAGCACCTATGGCATAGGGAATACTTAAAGTGGTATGTGAGTTGGAAGAAAAAGGTTGGGAACCACTGTTCTAAGTAATACAAGTAGTAAGGAATTAGGCCTCAAATTGGAGGAAGTGCAAAAAAGATTTATTATGATAGCCTTAGCTGTAGCAGAAAAATGTATAATGTCAACTTGGAAATCAGAAGAGAGCCTGAGAATACAGCAATGGTACATGGAAATGAATAAATGTATTCCATTGGAAAAAATAACATATAATTTAAAAAATAAAGTCACATTATTTGAACAAATTTGGGAACTGCACATGGAACAGAGAGGGCTTGCCTCGGACCTCCATCCCCTAAAATGAAAAGACAAAATGGGAGGGAAGGGAGGGGGGAGGGAAGGGAGGGGGGAGGGAAGGGAGGGGGGAAAAAAAGGGGAGAAAATGCCATTGTGTATATTTAAGAGGGAAATGTTTGTATGTATTTTGATTGATATGGTTCACAGTGTGAAAAATAAAAAAAATACTAAAAAAGACAGGAATATTAAAGGACATCAAGGCATCCTCCTTCTCTAAACTTAGTGAAATTTGTAGCAGTTAGAAACTTACAGAAAGCTTCTCAACGTCTCCTTTCAATACACGCTCAAGGTAGAGTTGTTTCAGCTCACGTTCCAGGCGAGAAGGTAAACCAGGGTACATGGTGGATCCACCTGAGAGGACAATGTGCTTATAGAATTCTGATCTGGGAAAGAATTGCACAGGCCAATGAATTAGAACTGGGAATATTTTCTTGCTCTGAACCAATAGCTTTGGTAGCTAGAGTTATAATATTACACAAAATATATAGCAGATAGCAGGTGCAACATAATGTACTCAAGAGAAAATACAGGGCACTAACAGATGCATGTATCTGGAAATTAATAATTGTGACACAGATTCAATGGACCTAAATGCACCTTGCCCACATACCTGGTATCAATATCTGCAGCCTGGATGGTATTGAAAAGCAACTCAGCAACACCAACACCCTCCACATTTATGAGGTGAGGCTGAAATAGGGCCTCTGCTGCTTCAAAACGCTCCCCTCCGACTTTTATAACTCTGCCATCTGGAAGCTGAAGAATTGTTGCTTTAAAATTTTAAATCCAGCAATAGAGTACACACAGACATCTAAAAAGATGAACCAACTACTCTTCAGATACAGCCGGATACAAGATCTGAGTATTATCACATTTCAATAGATCAAAAACTCGTGCTGAATAGGTCAAGTAGGGAGTTTCCCTTTACCCATACAAGTTCAGAACCCAAATGGCAAGGTAACAGGATAGTAAAAATTGAAGGTACTGGTAGAAAACAGGTTGAATCAGGCCTAGGCACATTGCCACCCACCCCAAGTTTGCACAAGGTGCTTTACAGTCTCCATATCAATGAGCTCTTTACTTGGGTAACAACTGGATCACCTACTCATCCATATCCTCATCCAAATCAATGCTTACAAGAGTGGGGATGGAGTTAGAAAACTGTGGGCATCTCTACTCAAAGGTAGCAAACACCGTCAACCAAATTAGATCAAAGAACTCTCGATCTGTACAACAAAGTAACTACCGTGCAAGAAATCAAACAATTTATTGAAAAAAAGTTAGTATGGTGGTTTGTTAACTTGGCAATGCCACAGGACAAAGTCCTGCTCCTGTCTTCAAATTAAATTGATGAACTATACTGGCTTTGCTGCCTTTAATAATCCAGAGGGATGTGATACCACACAGGAGGGACAGGATATGCAAATAATATATCCGTGGGCACAAAAAAGATATTTGCTACATCGCAGTGAGCAGCTTAGCTCCTGCCTCTGGTTCATTCTGAACTGGACATGAAAAACATAAGATCTATTAAAAAAAAAAGATGATCTGTAGAAATAAAGAAAGTCAAATGTGGACAAAAAATTCCAGAGTGGAGAAAGAGCAAGGTGAAATAGAAGGAGAAATATTAAATACAAAATGTAGGAAAAAGGAGCTTTTGGATAAATATCCCAGGTGAAAGAAGAGTCTGATGTGGATGGATGGGTTAAGTATTCAGTCACAGGTGTCACAGTCATCAACTATGGTACAGACTCTCGGAGACAGATACATTATATAGAAATTCCATAGCTGAAGCAAGTGGACTACACACCGTGTAAGATTCCACTAAAACAGTGGTTTCCAGTGCTAGTTTCTGTTCCTGCTCAATGTTGTATCCCACATAACACAGCTTTTCCTTCATCATGCGGACAGTTTCAAAGTCAGCCGAGTGGTTGAAGGCATATCCCCGCAGCAGGAGTAACTGAAAAATTACAAATACATTAATGGAGACACAAGACTGATGATCAAATGTAGCAACTCCAAAACCAAGTTATAACGGACTCACCAAACAAGAGATCCTACACTCAACATGAAGGAACTGTAATCAAATACTAACCATACTTTACATTTAGAATGGGATTAAGATGGTAAACAAAAGTGTCCATCAGGAAGACCAACAAAACTGGAAACCTGGCCCCATTTCAATTTCCAATTTTGAGAAAATTTCACAATTCAGTAAAATCCACATTATCTGGAAATTTAGCCAAGTGGCAAAAAAAATTGTAGAAAATAGTAGGTTAAAAAAAGTACAGAAGTTTACAAATGGTGCCCCCTCGATGCCACTTCACCGATCAGGGAATATGCAATCTCAAGCAAATGGAAAATTAATTTATCCAACGTCTACCAATCCCCATAGGTGCCAGATACCACAGGGTTTTACTGTTATTAATAGCACAAGGTGAATTGTAATGAAATTAGGATAGCTATCAACCAAAATTTTCCCAATGAAAGGAGTGCCTTTGCTCAACCATTTACAATACCATTCAATGATTTTAATACTGATTATTTGAGATTTATTAATCTCAAGTGAACGCGGGATGAGTGTGCCATTCTTGTTTGTGATGGAGATGACCAAGGGGGCAAACATTGATCAAAAATAATAGAAAACACCTTCTGTTCTTCTTCCAAAAAGCAAAATTGCCTTTGAACCAAGGGATTTAAGCATTTACTTCATATCAAGATAACCTTTTCCAATTCCAACATTAGGCTTGAATCCATAATCTCAGACGTCAAAAATAGTCAGGCGACTATAAAGTGGTTGAACACAGTCACACCTATTACTAACATAAGGAATATATCCTGAAGTATTCTAATGCCCATTCTTTTCTTAAATCAATTCCTTTTCCTTTGTCATTTGTTGCCAAATTCAGCATAAAACAGGCCCTTCAGCCCAAGCATTTGTATCAAACATATCCCAGTCAAACTAAATCTCTGCTGCTTGTACTTGATAGATATCCCTCCATTTCCAATGCTATTATTGTATCTCCTGGCAGACTCTTCCAGTCACCACCATTTCTGTGTAAAATATTTGTTATGCACATTTCCTTTAAACTTCTTTCCCCTCACCTTAAATGTGACACTTTTACCCCAGCAGAATTATTTAATTGTCCACCCTACCAATATCTCATTACCAATATCTCATTAACAATACCATATACACATCTATCAGGCCACTCTTCAGCCTCCTACACTCCAAAGAACACAATTCTGGTTTGTACAATCTCTCTCTATAACTCATACCCTCTAACCCAAGCAACATCCTGTCAAAATTAGGCAACGATTACAATTTATTGTTATGTTGAGATCAGGAACTTAAGCCACAACATGATTTCTGGTACAGCAAAATCCCCAGTATTCGGCACCTACAGGGATTGCAGATGCCGCATGTGAATTTTCCGATTGCCTGAGAGACGCTCACAAAAATCTAACTAATATACCTGTATTAAGAATAGAGTTTAAAAGACAAAATATAGTGCAAAATGTAAAGTAATTTGAAAAAAAATCAGTCCGTATTTATGTAAAGTTCACTTTAATCAGTTATTTCCCATAACTCACAAAATTTAAATTCAAACCCCGGTCGCTCGCACTGTAACAGCACAGCGCTAACCATGCTGCCATCATAATTAACTCCCCCCCCCCCCCCACCCCCTCCAAGTTTACAGATAAAGCTTTACTAATAAATCTAATACAAATATACATAAAGACTCTTACTAGGCAGGGATAGGGAGACACTTTGAGAGAGTTGCCCAAGTGGTGAGCAGCACCAGCTGGGTCTTGATTCTGGTTGCCACCATTTTACTCAAACGAAACTCTTCAAACTTTGTTCAAATGATTGCTGCAGGCGGGGCATGATCAGGGAACTCTACTTGTTTAATGTTTGCATTGATCTTCACCAAGAGATTGTGTGTTGCTTCGGAGAAATTTAAACTTTAATTTTTTTTAAATTCTTATTTTAATTTTATTTATGTCCTCAATTTTTATTGCCAGTTGCATGAATTCTGGATACTGGGGATTTTTTTTTAAACTGTACTTTGATTCAGCCAACAAGAACATTATCCATTTTCGTACTTCGGTTGAACACAGAATGTGGATGAATGGAAAAAGACATAGCAACGGGATCCTCTGCTCTCTGAAGCTCATTTCCCATATTCATCTGAAAGCAGTCTGTGGGTTGATCATTTAATAGAGATAATGCAATTGAGGAACAACTGTGCTAAAATGTCTTTTTTTTTTAAAAAAGGCATTGTTTCCTATTTACTAGTGTCTTTTCAGCTGAGATCTCTTTGTGGATGGTTACAATACATGCTTAAACAGGAAATGGTTTTTGAAGTTTCATTATTACAGCAATGCCACTTGACCAAACCAAACACATTGATCCTAAAATATTACAACAGCTCAGCAATGCTCGACAATTGAAGTTGCATTTGAAGTCAATTACACAGTTGATAGGTTTCCAAGGTCATTGCTTTTAAGTAGTATCAATGCAACAAAATGTAGGGTAGTTAATGATGGCAATAATAACAAGGTTTTTAAAGCAGTTCTTTTTTTCTCCCATACCCTCTGCCAAGGCACTGGTCCCCAGAAAAGCAGAATCTTCAAGAAGTAAATGTGGCATTGCTGCAATCCCATTGGTTGTCACCAGGTGGCGCTGCAGCATCACCTGGTGGTGGAACCTGCAAGTACAGATGCTGCTGCTCAAAGAAACCAATGCCAAACACCAGAATGTAAAGTGGAATTTTAAACATGTGTGACTTTATGCCTAGGTGAAGAAATTACGACAGCAACCAGTTGTTGGGAACTACACTCTACACCAAACTAAAAATGGGCCTAGATCTACTTGCAACCATAACCATCCGGAAATGTTTCAGAGATTTTAGATTAGGAGAGGTTGAAAGCACTGCAAAAGGCAAGAGAAAGTTAAGATTTCCATAGTGGAGCTCACCAACACAGGATATGTATGGCCCAGGTGAGAATCAGCTCAAGGTCTCAGACAAATAACACAAATGTTCATGCTTTCCTTCATTGCTTGGGGCATTGAATTTAAACGTCGGCAACTAATGTTGCTAAGTGAGACTTAATTTAGGTTAGGCTTTAGTTTTGTGGCAACAAACTTGCAAATGTGGTCTGCTCTTTTGCATTTGCAAATCTAAAAAGCTGAATACTTAAATCACCAAGTCATTGTTATCTGGTTACACGGCCTTTACCAGTGCTTATCAGTAAAAAAAAAATGCGGTCCTGGTTGCCACAGTTTAAGAAGGATGTAGAGGCTCTGAAGATGCTCACCAGGATGTTGTCTAGATGGGAAGGTATTAGACAGTAGGAGCAGTTGGACTTTTATGGTTAAATCAGTTTTAAAAGGGAAGGAAAGTAATCTGCAGGGGTTAAGGGAAATTCAGGGAACAACACTGCCTAAACTGGTTGACAAAGATCTGACACAGAATAGTTGGGGCAAATGGTTTTCTTCTATGCAGTGCTTTCCCCAATGTGAAAATGGCTTGGAGAGAGTTTAAAGGGTGGTATTTGATTGTGACAGGGTTATTGCTGCACATTTCATGCACACAACGTCACCCAAGCGGAGAAATCAATTTAACTGTTCGAGAAATCTGCCATTTAGTTTTAACTGACAATTTCCTTGAAGCACCTGGTAAAGGTCCTTCTCATCCAGTGTCAATGATTTGGTGATTTGAGCATCTCACATAAATTTGCAAATGAGCAGACGACATTTCCAAGTTTGTTACAATAAGTACCCAAGATATAAAATGCAGAAGAAACCTTCCATCCTGAAAGCAAGGAATATGGAACTAGTTTCCACAGTCACTTGGGTAGAAACGAGGACAAGCTCAAGAAATATGAAAGAAAGGAGGTAATGTAATAGCGTCAAGTTTATCGTCATCTGATTGTACAAGTTGATGAAACAGCGTTCTCTGACACATGCAGACACAAACAGAAATACACACATACAAACAAATAACAAGTATTATATCTATAAAAATAAATAAGTAAAATGTTTTGTACAAATAAGAGTCTTGGATGGTTAGTGCGAGCAGTTCCTTTGGTCGTTCAGCATTCTCACTGCCCGTGGCAAGAAGCCGTTGCTCAACCTGGTGGTGCTGGATCTTTTCCCTGACGGAAGCAGCTGAAAGATGCTGTGTGCAGTTGGAAGGGGTCCTCAATGATTTTGTGCACTCTCTTCAGACAACAATCCTGGGAGGTCATGTCAATGGGGTGGGGGGGGGGGGGGGGGGTCCACAACCATCTTCATCTTGTACACATTCAGATTCAGGTTCAGGTTTTTACTCACACCATTTTCACCTCTTCTCTGTAGTGCGACTCATTATTGCCGCTAATGAGGTCAATTGATGATAACGTTGCAATGGAGGCTTAAATGGAGTGTGAACATTGTTAAACCAAAAGATTGATTTATCTCTGTTGCCAATTTTATGCAACTTCTAGTGATAAACTCACCATATAAACCAACTCCCAGCTGTTTCATACAAGATTTGAAACTTCATGCAGGCAAAATTGAAAGAGCCTTCAAATGTTTACAGCAACTAAAAAGCAAAACCTCTCACAATTTAACACTTGCATTGAATAGAATGGACTGTTAATTCTCTTAATAAAGAGAGAATGAACATGTCGGCATTACTCATCTCAAACATTTCAGAATCCCCAAGCACCTTTTTCAACTCAGGCATACAAGCTTCATGAAGACATTCTGGCTGTTAGGTTAAATGACCAATAAATCACACTTATCAGATGGATTTGTGGATATCAAAGTGGAGTTCACAGGCATGGAAGAGAGAAGGGGTTACTGAGAAAAAAAGTGAGGCAAGAGGACTGAAGGGACTGCTCAGACAGTCGGCACAAACAAATCTCACTTTTGTTATTTAACCAGAATTATATCAGAAGCATTGGGCTCGGATCATCAACTTCTATTTGAAACCATAATCTTCAGAGATGTGATAGACATTTGATATACATTTAAGACTGAGTGATGGTCAATTTCTTCTGTATTAATCCTAGAGAGCTTGCAAAAAGGACAAATAAGGATAGAATACAAGGCTATTTAACTTTCATCAAACAATGCAACCAAACTCTATTACCTTAATGAGGTATCGGGTGATGTCCCTGCCAGCAATATCAAGTCTTCGCGTTAGATGTGGCAATGAAAATCCTTCATAGACAGGGCAAATATGTGTCACACCATCACCCGAGTCCACAACCACACCAGTTAGCAAACCTGGAAGAAAGAAGGAGCCTGAGAATGACTGAGAAAGACATTACATTAATACAAATAAATGCTTCAGGAAGTGCATGAGTTTATTTAAGAATTTATAAAGAGGGATAAACTCGAGTTGTGAGTTACTAATCAGCCATGATCCCAATTAGACAAATTAGTGGATGAAATGATTTACCATTCTCTTGTTTTTAATCTCTTATTTTGGTATGTTAGGCTAACAATCTGGTAGAAGCTTAAAATTGCCATTGGTACCCACAGAATAGGGTGTGCAGATATGGCTATTGAAAAACATGCCCCATTCATGTGCAAGAGCTTTTGTGCAATTGCTTCTTTGATCAACTAAACATCCTGCAAATGGAACTCCTACCCAAGAATCCAAAGTCGCTCACTCTCCAATAGATTTCACTTGCTTCAGAATTTAAACAACATTGCCATCGGTTTTTTTTAGAAACCAACGACTACAACGCTCTCATCTTCTACTGCATCCCAACCAAACTCAAGCCAGTTGTAGAACATTAATTCACTTTGCACCCAAGCTGCTCCAATTTCACAACTCCAAATAACTTTTGCTTTTGGGGCAGGGCAGATGGCGTACAAGTTAGCACAATGCCTTCACAGCGCCAACAATCGGGACTGGGGTTCGAATCCTGTGCTGTAAGGAGTTGATACATCCTCCCCTTGTCTGCTTGGGTTTTTTCTGGGAGCTCCAGTTTCCTCCCACCATTCGAAATGTACCAGAGGCGTAGGATAATTGGATGTGCATTGGGTGACATGGACTTGAGGGGCAAAATGGTTTGCTACCATGGTGCCTGTACAAATTACTTTTTTAAAATTAATTTTAAATTTAAACCTGATCATTTGAAACAATAATATCCAGTGACCCATCTCCAAGCTGATTAGTCCCCTCGATTAAGATTAATTCGCAGCAAAAGTCTCACCCCACTTTTGCCGCAGCAGGACTATTTACTTGTTAGTAGATTCATACTCTAGTTCTCATTTAAGAGTTGATAAATTTATTCTTTTCCAAATCTTAGATCTTTTTGCTAATGTACTCTTCCTCCACATCACCCTGTAATACGTGCAATTATTACCCAAACCTCTCATCCAGTCTGGTGGCCCCTCCTGATCCAGAGCCCGATTCGCATTTTGCTTCCACATGCCTGTAGCATGAGGAATTTTTACATCATTGAGTTCTTTTATTTGCCAATGTTAAATTTAATTTCATTTCTGTGCAAACTGAAAACCATTCATCCAGTTTATCTTGTAGTCTGTCAGACAGCCAATCATGAAGAGATCAGAAGCAACACAAAAGGCTGCCAACTCAGGGTTCTCGAAAGGGCAATAGAGCCTGATCTCTGTTGGCTCTGTTTTCCTGAAAGTTTCTCATCCTGTCAAACTCAATTGACCACGTCTCAAATATTAGCCATTCTCCACATACTCCGCTAGATTTTGTCAATAATTAAAAATATTTGATTATCCAAGGGAGCCCTTTTCCTTTTATCAAATTCTTGAAAAATAGAAATCTACATTAGAACATTTCTTAACCCCCCCCCCCCCATTCCAAGGACTTAAGTTTTCCAAGCTCAATCCAATGCCATTTTTCAACAATAGTTAGACCTTTATTATACATTAATATGTCCTTCTTTCACACTGTACATGATTCCAAGTTAAACTTAAAGGATGTCACACTCCCACTGTCACATTTACCAAGGAATACCAAAGCAAACCTACAAATCTCCCACAAAAGAAATCCAGAATACAACTTTTCAAATAGCAATTTGATGATATGAGACTAAATTCTGGACAGATAATTCAGAAGTTAGATCTTCTATCATGCTAGTTTTCAATTTACAAATTTAATTTTAGAATTTTAAGCTATAATCAGAGGAGTACATACCTTGCGCATACAATGTCAGCACAGCCTGAATGGCAATGTACACACCATTAAATTGGTACGTTTCAAACATTACCTGAAACAAATATAAAAAATCTATACGTGAGCTTGTTTGATCTTTATATGTTAAACAAAATCATTATTTTATACCCACATGCAGGTAGATCCTTTTATTCTATTTGCTCAATTTTAACTGTCTCAAGTCGTACAGGTTGAATGAATGATAAAGGATTGATTTCAGAGCAAGGTTGGAAAAATGGAAAATTAGTTCCAGACGAGTTACTCCAACTACAGAGATGAAGTGAAAGGTGCAAGATTCAATAAATGGTCAACAATACAAAGATTTCAGAACAAGGCAACAAGAATTCTAAATAAAGAATATCACTAAACTCTTGCGCACGGCCCTCATCTACAAACAGGGTTTTCAACTAAGATGCTTCGCTGCCTTGGACAAAAGCCCTATCACTATTTGGATCATTCAGCAGAGAATCAGTCCATTTGTCTCAAACATGTCCATCAGGCAAGTTCCCTCTCATCCAGCCTTGCAGTCTTCACATCAAGGACAACTTCCATGTTGTACAATTCTATCATCCTACCCAAAGGGACATCCTTAGATGTCCAGTAGTTCAAACATGGGCAGTGATGAGGCTCAGAGTCACAGACTTATCCCATTACAATCTGAACTCATGACCATGCATATCCCTCACTCAAACCATATCCAAAAGTCCTGGGGATTAACCACATTTCAGCAAGGAATGCAAAAGAGCACACAAGGAGTTAACACCTTATAAAAAAAATAAGTTGCCACATGAATCGGACTGTTGAAACACTAGTCTATAAGTAAGATACACAGCAAAAGCAAGGTGCATACAGCCAAGTGATCCCACAACTAATGGCTCAGATCAGTTTTGAGCCTTCCCATATTCGGTTGTGAAAAATTCAATGGTTACTGGAAAAAGGCTTTCAGACCATTTCCTTCCCACAAATTTCCCAAAGGACAAAGCCCAAATAAAACAAATGGATTCACGGCAACCATCTTATTTAAAATCATCTTGATTTTCTCCTGGCATCCCTAACAAAGCCAATTCAATGCATTTCACACAATATCCAAAAACAGGTGCAAACACAGACATAGTTAATTCTGGCCATGACCAACCTCTTGAAGCATTTAATCAAAGCAGATGCAAGTGCTACCGGGCGATTGTCGAGGTACTATCTTGGCTGTGGTCCTGAGGACTGTGATCCAGAATCAATCCTGGCTCAAGCAAATGCACGGTTGGGTCAGAACAGGGAAAGAAATTGCTGCCAACGACTGCATCGTATTAAACCACATTGCCATTAAAATAAACCACCCCATGACGAAGTGAAGCAAGATTAAGTCAAAAGGTTAATAGTTGCCGCACACAAGATCCAACAATAATGTTTCAATATCTATTTATCATGTAGTTCTATCTTTTCTCTCTCTTCTAATTTTAGAAGTTCAACAAATATTCTTCCATTTCATTCTCATCTCCTAGTAATTCTGATTTCTATAATTTCATGCAATAATGTCTAAAGATGTCAATGATTTCCTTTTGATTATACGCTCGAGTCTGTTTTTAAAATCGAGTTTATCATTCTTAATGATTACTCTGCTTTAATTTGCCAAGACTTTATGTGCCCATTCACCTAACTCATATTATTTAGTTTTATTTAGCTTTTTTTCTGTTCTATATGTTTGTATTGTATATCTTAGCTTTTTATTCACTAGTCTATATTCTTCTCATAGTCCTGTTTTTCAATTTTTTTTCTAATTCTATAATATCTTTCTCCAAACTGTTTAGTTCTACCATATATTCTCTCTTAATGTTCTTTATTAGGATATAATTTGTCTGCTCAAATATGCTTTTGTACACTGTGTATATTCAAGAGGGAAATGTTTGTGTGTATTTTGGTCAGTATGGTTCATAGTGTAAAAAATTTAAAAAAATTTTTTTTTTTTTTTTTTAAATATGCTTTTGTAGCAGCTCACTGGAGGCTTAATTGAACCGGCTTGGGAGGTTTGATTAAGGAACGACCTCACGATGTCACAATTCGATGACGTAATTTGGAACACGCGGGGTTATAAAAAGCTTCGTGTGTCTGAGTAACGACTTTTACTGAACTCCAACTCAACCACATCTGATCATTTTCTCATTCTTCATTTCACACTGCGACACAGTGGCTACATTTGTGACTCCAACAGGCCCAAATGGATTTAGGACCCAACATGGACAGCGCAGCGGTTTCACTCAAACTGCCTGTCTTTTGGACCTGAAGTTTGGTTTGGGCAGGCTGAGGCACAGTTCCAAATTCACAAGATAGAAGTGGACACGGCTAGTTGAGTAGTGGATTTCCTTCAGGACCCACCAGCTCTTGGCAAGTACGAAGCCCTAAAAGCCCTCCTTTGCCAGATTTACAGTCTCTCACGACACAAGTGAGCTACATGGCTCCTCCATAATCGATGGCCTAGGGGACCATGCCCCTTCGGAGTTAATGAACTAAATGTTGGCACTGGCAGATGACCATAGGCCTTGTTTGCTCTTTGAGCAGTTGTTCTTAAGAGTATATGCCAGAAAACATCCACCTCACGTTGAGTGAGGAGGATTTTAATAAGCCTTGAACAGTAGCTGCCTATGCAGATATTCTGTAGCACGAAACAGCAAGATGCAAGGCCCACAGAAATTAATGCTGTGTCACACCCAAAGGCTCAGGTTCCACGAGTGCCGGTGATGAGTGCGCACGTTTCCCCAGATAAGCATGATTCTGTAACAACCACCTGGTGTGTTTTTCTTTTAAACCATCAACGCTGTGATTCTGGAGCTCACCGCCGCTGACCCGCTTGCACTTTTCCAGGAAAATGCCATGGCCAGTCATCACTAATGGCTTCGGCAGCTAGCCACAGTAACAGCCTAGTTTACACAATCTGAAGAACTCTCCCAGTGTAAATTTCTGGTCGACAAAGATGTGAAGGTTAGTGTCCTTTCTCCTTTGACACCCATACCAGGAGCAAGGGTATGGCACTCACTGGTTAATAACAGTTTGATTCATACATATGGTATAAGAACTATACCCCTGAAATTCGGTGACAATAAGTTCACATGGAAGTTCATTCTTGCTGCTGTGTCCACCCATTGCTGGGTTTCAACTTCCTCAACAAGGTACCAGTTGGTGAATACCACAACACTCCAGACTTTCTACCTTGGAAAAGCCAAACTATCTGCCCCGCACCTAGATGGTGTGGAGTACTTGAACAATGAATTTGCCAAACTTTTTGCGGAGTTTCCAGATATTGTCATTCCCCAGTTCTTCACTGCCTCACCCAAACATGGTTGTACACCACATCCTCACCAAGGACCTCTTCTACACTCCGGAGGCAGACGCCTGCTGCCTGACAAGTTGCAGCTTGCAAAACAAGAGTTCCACAAAATGAAGGAACTTGGAATCATACACAGGACTGATAGCCCTTGGGCTTCCTCGCTACATATGGTGCCCAACGTCACAGGAGGCTGGAGACCTTGCAGGAATTACAGGCGCCTCAACGATGCTACCACTGCAGACGGCTATACTGTCTCATACGTAGGACTTTACAGCTAATCGTCATGGGGCCAGGGTATTTACTTGTTGCGTGGGTACCACCAAATACCTGTAAACGCAGAGGATGTGCCCATGACTGCCATCATAGCACCATTCGGACTCTCGAAAATTTTGAGAACGCCTTTTGATGGTAAATGATGCACAAATATTCCAGCAACTAATGGACGCAGTGGGACGGAGTTCCTTTTCGTGTACTTGGATGATGTATTCATTACCAGTCACTCCCACAAAGAGCACCTGCAGCATGTGCATTTACTCTGTGTTCGGGCTAAATGTGAACCCTGCCAAATGCCCTCTATCAAGTTCTTGGGACATCAGATCAACAGCCGGGATGTCGTTCCATTGCCTAGCAAGGTGGAAACCATCTTCAAATTCACGAGGTCCAATACCATCAAAAGACTGCAGGAATTTGTGGGGGTGGTCAATTTTTATCATTGCTTTCTATCCTCTGCAGCTCATATTATGAAACCTCTCTTTGACCTCATGTCCAGCGATGCCAAAGAATTCAAGTGGACAGAGGAGACGATGGTAGCATTCCAGCAGACCAAAGATGCTCTAGCGAAGGCAACATTGCTGGTCCATCCACAAATGGATGTACCAACTGTCATGATGATAGATGCGTCCAACATAACAGTAGGTAGGGTCTTGGAACAGTACACCAATGGACAATTAAAACTTCTATCGTTTTTTAGTAGGCACCTCCGCTCTCTGGAAACAAAACAAAATATAGCACATTTGATAGGGAACTGCTGGTGCTATACCTCGCGGTCAGACACTACCACTTTTTTTTTTATATATAAAATGTAAGGCCACAAACCGCTAACGTTTGCCTTCGTGAAGGCATCAGATACCTGGTCAGCCTGCCAGGAATCTTACATATCCAAGTTTTCAACCAGGATTAAACACATCTGTTAAGAGTCTGTGAATGGCTGATGCCCTGTCCTGCTCCTTTGTTCATGCAGTACTTGCCCTCTCTCCAGGTGTAGACTATATGGCACTCGCCAAAGCTCAGCACCAGGATGACAAACTACCAGCTTACAAAACTGCTGTCATGAGCCTGCAACCCAAGGACGAGGCCTTAAGGCTGCAATGTACCACTCTCCTGTGTGACGTTTCCATGGGCCAGCCTTTCCCTATCGTCCCTGCTGTGTGGAAATCTCACATTTTCGATGCCATTCAAGGACTGTCCCACCCTTCCATTCGAGCGATGGTCCGCCTGATAGCCAACAAGTTTGTATGGCACAGATTCAAAACGCAGGTCACGTTCTGGGCAAAGACGAGCACGGACTGCCGATCTGCAGAAGTGCAAAGGCACGTGAAGTTGCTGCTTCAGCCTTTCCAGCCACTGCAGTACAGATTCGACCGCGTGAATGTCAACATTGTCTGCCTGCTTCCGGTGTCACAAGGGTCTAGATACTTGTTAATGGTCATCGACAGATTCACTAGTTGACGGACTCATCGACCAATTCATGCCCAGAGCTTTTATTTCTGCCTGGGTATCTTGGGTCAGCCTACCCACACACGTCACCTCTGACAGAGGCCCATAGTTTACCTCCACACTCCGGGACATTTTGTCGCAACTGCTGGGAATGCAGCTCCACTAAATGACAGCCTACCAACCATAGTTGAATGGCCTGGTGGAGCGATTCCATAGGCACATGAAGGCTGCACTGATGGCCCCCCTCCATGGACCTGATTGGGTGGACGAGATGCCCTGGATCCTCCTGGGAATAAAAACAGCACCCGAGGAAATTCTCAATTCCTCATTAGCCAAGTTGGCTTATAGAGCCCCGCTCATTATGCCTGGGGAATTTATGCCTGCAGCATGTGGAAAGGATGTGTCACCGACTGAAGTCTTAGACTGTGGGAGCGACTTGGAAAATTGGCCCCAGTACTCACGTCAAGGCACGGAACAATGACAACCTTCATCCCAAAGGAAATTTGGGACTGTGAGTTTGTGCATAGAGGCGCACACAAATCACTCTTACAGAGGCATATGAGGGCACCTTCAGAGTGCTACGAAACAATCCAGAGACATTTACGATTGACTGACTAAAGCCTGCTAATTTCGACCTTGATCGGCCCTTGTCACGACCCCTGCTGCGAAGAAACGGATGACCGCCCAAGATCAGTGGACAATAAGAGCACCAGAGGTTTTCCCCCTATCACTGGTTCTTGGGGGGTTGGGGGTGGGCTCATATTCCAGCTCACCAGAGGCTTAAAACGAACTGGCTCAGTAAGTTCCACATGACGTCATGTCACAATGCGATGACATCATATGGAGAAAGTGGAGTTTGAAAAGCTTTTACTGAACTTTGACTCGACTACGTCTGATCATTTTCTCATTCTTCATTTTGCACTGCAACACAGTTGCTACAGTTTGAGCATCCCCATATAAAAAAAACTATTATTAGTAGACAGCCGATTTGCTTCACAAAATATTCCTATTTGTCTCTTTATAAGTCTGTTCTTTTAAGTAGCGTGGTATTATGACACCATCTGTATATATTTTCTTGCTTTCCTATTATTGCAGTAGTTAACGTTAGTGGTGAGTAATCTGATAGAAACCTCACTAAGTACTCTGTTTTTAATCACACTACTTTTTAAACTGGGCAGACATTAAAAATAAATCAATCCTTTTTTGTGAATCATACACCTGCGAATGAAAGGAATAGTCTCATTCTCTGGAATTTAATTGCCTCCATATATTGGTAAGATTTAGGTCCTTCATATACAGATTGTTTTTTTTTCCCCCCCGCTTTTGCCCTCGTTACTATTCTTGCAGATTTATATTGTATTAGGTCCAAGCAAAAATTAAAATCTCCTTCGACCAATATATTTTGTGTTCCCTCTGCTCTTTTTTTAAAGATATCCTTCATGAAGGCTTCATCGTTAGAATTTCGGGCATAAATATTCATAAATGTCCATATTTCTCCATAAATTTTACAATGTGCCATTACATACCTGCAGGCTTGGTTAATCAATGCATCTTATATTAAATATGAGTGTATTTTTATTAATTAGAATTGCTACTCCTCTTGCCTTCGAATAAAAGGAAAATGAAACTTTATGTCCTACTCATCCTCTTTTTAATTTATCATGTTCCAATTTGGTAAGATGCGTTTCCTGCAGAAAGATTATATCCACATTAAAATTTTGTTAGGTATGCCAAGATACTTTTCCCCATCCCATTTAACCTGTAAATATTAAGACCAATAAACTTTAGTGTGTTATCCATACCATTTTTCAAACAAATGTTGTATAACAATAAAATCTTCCCAATTTTTATAATATTGCAACATTTACCTTTCAAGAAACATGCACAATTTCTCTTTAAGAAACAAACACATCCTTAGCTATGATGGTGACAAACAATAGAACCCAGAAGCCCACGGAATCTTCCAAAGAACCACCCGTCCCTTTAGCGCCACCTTTTAAAACCACTCCTCTCCCAGCACCATTTCCCCCCTTAAGTCGGGGTCCCCACCCTGCCACTATCCTCACCACCATCCTTTCTTTCCAGCTCTCCATGTACATTACAATTATTTTTCTTTTATCAGTTAAAACAAAGCTTAGTACTACAAAATAGAAAAAATGCTTCTTTTAGTTAGCCCCATTCCAAAACTGTCTTTTCAATCTTCTTATCTGGCAGCTCAAATTTCTTCACAACTTTCATAAAAATTCTTCCACTTCTTTATTCTTGAAAATTCGCCAATTACCTTCTGGAGCATCAATCCTCAGCATCGCTGGGTAAATCATTGAATATTTTAAATTTTTGGATCACAATTGTCTCTTTTGGCACTTTCAGGTGGCCAATGCCCCAGATGTAAAGCCACATGTTTAGGCAATATGCGGCTGTTTTGAGGCCACCTAATGTGCAGGAGGCGCTCTTGAGGCGAGCTACGTAACCCTCCTCCGAGAGGGATAATCAGCTCAGTGGCTCCCCCAGGCACCTGAATGCAGCTGGCTGAAAGTGGATGTTAAAGGGTCAGGCTGCTGATCACAGCTGACACTGAGCAGGAGCCGGAGTGTGCTCAGAGCTGCATCCTGTGCAGGTGTGTCCTTCAGGTGGCCAGCTTTGCGCTTTAAACGCTGTCACCTGAACGGCAATTTAAAGGGCCACTTCTGCTTCTTCAGGTGCATTCTACGCTAAGAATGCAGCTGAAAAACCCTTTTACCTCCTCAAATTATTTTCTTTGTTTGACCAAGGAAGGGCCAAAGTCCTAAAAAGAACATTACTTTTTCACTGTCCACCACTAATGGGCCATTACTATTTTTTGAATATTTATATGCTGCAACCAAGATTGTAACGCACTCTCAGTCTTATCAAGATTGATTGTGATTTGCCAGTTTTTCTGAGTCCAAGGGTCCAATGAACCCTTTCAATTTGCAGCTTTGCATTTTAACTTGTTTTGTCCCTGCATTTGTGGATCCATGTTTCAAAGAAGCTCATCAGGTCTTTCCCCTCGATTCCTTCGCTCAGTCCAATGATTCATATTGTTGCATCTGCAGAAATTTACCATATGATCGATCTTCTCCATCATTCCTTTTCGGTGTGTCCCATGGTTTTGCTTTTTCTTCTACTCCCAATAACTTCACATAATATCAACTAGCAAGTTGCTCAATTTTGGAAAAAATGTTTTTGAACAATGAAATCTAACATTCAAAATGTAATTTTTAAAATCTTGATTGAATATCTAGAATTTCTAATATTAACATACTCAAAAATGTGTATGTGGACAAAAGCCACACCCTTTCATCTAGCAAAATCTCCAAGATTTAGATTGCCTAGAACACGCTGTAAGTATTTGAAAAAGGAGTGACAATACTTACATTCCCGTTGTTTGTGAAAAACATTGTTGAATTTGCACCAGTGTGTACAATGTGGTCTGAGAACGAAGCACTTGACTGCCCCCCAATCCAAGGAAGGCATTCAACCAAACTATCTACCACTAAAAGCATGTAGAACAGAAGAGGAAAGATAACCAGGCCCACAGGAGTGGGTAAGATGACCTGAGATTTTATACAGGTTTGCTCCAGGAAAATAATGGGCAAATGTTAGTACACATCTATGCAGGATACTGTTAATACAAGAATTTTAAAACTCCATTATCGTTTATAAGCAGTTCTATACTGTAAATTTGCAAACCTAACAGCAGCATGAAATCAAGGCCACTCAAATGTAGATAGATAATAATTGATATGTATACTATCTTGATATGTCATATTCTTCATCTAGCACCAAGTTTGTTCATCCACAAAATTACTAAAGAAAAATATCTTCAAGCTGGCGAGAGATATTGCTGAGAAAGCACATCTGCAGGAGTGGAGCCCAACCATCAGCACAAAAGAATGCTGTACAACACACTGGAACAAGTCACGAGGAAATAGATTTGGCAAAGAATTTACTCAAGCATAATCTAAATGAGCAGCATAAACTTTTCAAGAGTAGAAGGGTTTGGTGAGGGGTGGGGGTGAGAAAGATGAACAAAAAAAAACACTTCACTAACGTGCATATCCATGATTGGCAATGCACTGTGTTAGGTCTGCTTTGTTCATGAATGAGTGAGACAAACACCAGGCTGAGTCGAAATCAGGGTTCTTTGTTCTTTATTACCGGATTGTAACACTTGCGACTAACCATGTTAGTCGGAGAATGCATTCTGCCGTTATCAGCAAAATGGTGATTTTTTATACCCTTGGATACATGCTTAGAACATCATCATATCATTACTTGTCCAATGACTAAAACTGTTGCTATCCTTTCCCTGCTAGCTTCCTGCCTCTCAATCCATCAATGTCTCTCTTATCTTGTAAGTACAAGGATGCATTTACATCTTGTTACAGCCCTGTACATTCCCATCTCATGATGTTTTACCTAACAACTGCCAGAGCTAATATGTGGAAATCCCAAGGCAAAGCAGATTGTCTAACCTGCTGAGTGTTTCAAACACTTTGTTTCTATTAAAGCAACCGTCTATTCAGAGATCTCTGTGCAACACTAATTATGACAATCAGCAGCCCAGACTGCCCAAACACATTGGATTTTCATTGCTTCATTACTGGTAGTTTATGCTTTTCGTTGCCTAGATCCCATGCTCTGGAATTTGAAAGTCTCCGAAACCCTGTACCATTTGTTTTGCTTTCGGATTCTCTCTAAACTTTAAAATCTAAAAGCTTGTTGTCAAATTTTGTTTTATAATCACTTCGATGATATTGTTGGCATTTTACTATCACATATGCCAGAGGTGGCCCAACTTGCTCAATTGAAGAGCCGCATACCATAAACTTCAGATGTTTGAGAGCCGCAAGGCATGAAAGGATATTACAGGTTGAGTACTTATCTGAAAATCCAAAACTTTTTGAGCATAACCCCGCAAGTATAAAAATTTTCAGATGTTCACTTCATTTTGAAAGATGGAACTAAAACTGGGACAAGCACAACTGACCAGACAACAAAATAAATGGAAGTCCAGAAAACAGAAGATGTTATCACACAAGCCAGTAACAAGTGGATCATCCTCCCCTCCCTTTGCAGGTTTCCCTTTGTGTCTCCCCTAGCTCACCCTTCCATTTTCATGAACATTCCCTTTCTAACAAAATCATCCCATGCAATCACAGATTCACTGTATACTTGTACCCTTTTCACCATCCTGACCCAAACAATTTTTTGAGAAAAGGAACAATTCCCTTGGTCTTCCAATCTACTGCACTACACTCTGCAGTCATGCAAAATCCTCTATATTGGAGAAACCAAATGCAGAATGGATGACCATTTTCAGAACATCTGTTCAGTCCACAAAGGCAGCTTCTAGTTGCCCATCCTTTTAATGCTCTATCCACCTTCTCTGCAGGTCCTTTGTACAAATCCAATGAAGCCAAATTCATGCTTGATGAACAGCACATCTTCTGTCAAAGCATATTATAGCCCTCACACCAGCTGTTTGATAATGTCTTCACTAGCTCTTCCTCTCTACACACATGCTATCCAACCTGCTGGGCATCTCTCATCATACTCCTTCAGATGTGCAAAAATTAATGCTTTCCAACCCCAGCATTTTCTGTTTACATACAAATCATTATAGAGAAGATAGGCAACTAGGCTTTAGGAGTCAACATCATGCCATGAAACATTTTATCCACTCTCCAAGACTGACTTTCATGGAACTCAATATCTAACCACAATTGCACTTTTCATCCCCCAGCATGGGAAAAACAAGATGCACACAATGTTCTGCAGGCTTCATGCAACAAAAAGAATCTTTGGCAGGTAACTGAACTAAACAACTCAACATTCCAAATAACATGAATGTAATGCTAAATTCTGATCTTCAACATCATTAAATGATAGAATGTTTGAATAGTTTACAATCAAATACCTGCCACATTTCTTTTCATTAAAGCTTTTTTGATGCACACAAGTTATGAAACAAATCTGACAGGATTTTGACTCAAGTATTGTGATAAATCATGAAAATAATTCAGATATAAAAAGAAATACTGACTACTGATTTGCCACCTGGATTGTGATGGCTTCAAACCAGGAAATGAGTAATGAACTCTAGTGAGAACTGCATCAAAATGACCAAAGTTAGTCATCTTACAGCTGCAGCTAATTCCTGGCAAAAAAATTGCCCTTTTTCCCCCTTATATAAAAATTACCACTCAGGGACAACAAAAAAATTTAATTTTCAAAGAAACATAACAGAACATTTTTTTTTCTTAACACAATATATCCAATTGATCAACCTCTCTCATATACTTTCTTTATTTTAGATGTATAGCTTATTATTTGTCCTCTTACAAAGGCCTTCATAGAATCCCATATAATAAACTTATTTGTTACTTTATCTGCTGTTTCATAAATTCACA
This sequence comes from Narcine bancroftii, assembly GCF_036971445.1. Lineage (NCBI taxonomy): Eukaryota > Metazoa > Chordata > Chondrichthyes > Torpediniformes > Narcinidae > Narcine > Narcine bancroftii. The sequence goes on along the minus strand of NC_091472.1, from coordinate 78,857,142 downwards.
AGTCTTTCCTCTTTAAAAGTGCCATATTAAATCTCCATCTGTAACCTATATTTTGTTCTTCTTCCAATGTAATTGACATAACTAAAGGTGAATGGACTGATAATATTCTTGCTTGATATTCAATCTTTTGAACTCTAGCTTGCAATTGTGTGGAGATTATGAACATATCTATATGTGAATACGTCTTGTCTAAAAGAATGAAATGAGTAACTCTATCATTAAAATAAATCTTCCTCCAAATAATTCTCATCTCCTTCATAATAAATGGGATAAATGGCTCGTTTTCTGAGTGGCAGGCGGTGACCAGTGGGGTGACACTAAGCTAGGAGGGGTTGTGTGCACGGAAGAGGGGGTCAGGAAGCTCCAGTGTGATTTGGATAAATTGAGGAACTGGGCAGATACACGGCAAATGCACTACAATGTGGATAAATGTGAGGTTATCCACTTTGGTAATACAAACTGGAGGGCAGATTACTATTTGAATGGCAATAGATTAAGAGATGGGGAAATGCAGAGAGACCTAGGGGTACTTGTACACCAGTCTCTGAAGGCGAGCATGCAGGTACAGCAGGCGGTTAAAAAGGCAAATGGTATGTTGGCCTTCATATCAAGAGGGTTTGAGTAAAGAAACAAGGATACCTTACTCCACCTGGAGTATTGTGTGCAGTTTTGGTCACCTTATCTAAGGAAGGATTTTCTTGCAATGGAGGGAGTGCAGAGGCAATTCACCAGGCTGATACCTGGAATGGCAGGAATGACTTATGAGGAAAGATTGCGCAAATTGGGATTGTACTCGCTGGAGTTTAGAAGATTGAGAGGGGATCTCATAGAGACATATAAAATTCTGGCAGGACTGGACAGAATGGATGCAGATGGGATGTTTCCAATGATGGGAAAATAGGCAAACCATTTAGGACTGAGATGAGGAGGAATTTCTTTACCCAGAGGGTGGTGAATCTGTGGAATTCATTGCCACAGAGGGCAGTAGAGGCAGGTTCATTAAATATATTTAAGAGGGAATTAGATATATTTATTCAGTATAAGGGTATTAAAGGTTACGGAGAGAAGGCGGTGACGGGGTACTGAATTTTAAGATCAGCCATGATCTAATTGAATGGCGGAGCAGGCTCGAAGGGTCGAATGACCTACTCCTGCTCCTATCTTCTATGTTTCTATAAAATTTGTTACAGTTTTAACTACTTTATTTAACAATAGTTCCACCTAATCTATCTAATATGGAGTCAAAAATTAAAATTTCCACAAATTATTATTTTCTCCGGTGCATTTGATAATTGCATAAATTGCTAGTGGCAGCCCCTCACAGCGCCTCACAAAATGAAGGACGAACGTGACGATCCAGCAGGCTGTATGAGGCCCGCAGTGGTGCCCTCCAATTGGCCACAATTAAAGGAGCCTAAATGGAAAGTAGATTGCAAATGTACCAATCAGCACTGGGTGGGGGGGGGGGGGGGCTTTGACCACACCCCTCATCTTGAAAATAAAAGCAGGGCTGTGAGTCCAGTAAAGCTCAGTGTTAACTACACTTAACTGGGGTTCGTGTTGTTCTTTCTGGAACAGCGTGTTCTTAGCTAACCAGCATACAGCTCTAACTCCCCTGCGCTATAGGCTCCGCAGAGCCATAGCTTGTAGCAGCTAGCTACACTGCATAAATTTCCCATCATCTATATTCGGAGCATATATGTTCATTAATGTCCAATATACTGAATAAATTTGACAATTAATCATTATACATCTTCCTGCTTTATCTATTGTCGTATCCAATATTTTAATTGGTAAATTTTTAGCTACTCCTCTGCCCTTAGAATTAAACGAATAAGACAATACCATTCCAACCCAAACTCTTTTTTAACTTCCCATGGTCTATTTCAGTCAAATGAGAAGGTGATGAAGGTCAAAACAAAGTTTTTGCAACTTTTAGTATGCTGGCCTTTATCAATCATTGCATGGAATATAGGAGTTGGGAGGTGATGTTGAGATTGTATAAAACGTTGGTGCGGCCTAATTTGGAGTTCTGTGTGCAGTTCAGTTCGCCTAATTATAGGAAAGATATAAACAGAGTGGAGAGAGTGCAGAGAAGGTTTACCAGAATGTTACCTGGGTTTAAGCATCTAGAGTATAGGGAGAGATTGGACAGATTAGGTCTTTATTCTTTGGAGCTTAGGAGGTTGAGAGGGGATTTGATCGAAGTATTTAAGATTATGAAAGGGATAGACAGAGTGGATGTGGATAGACTATTTCTGTTAAGAGGAGGAAAGATTAAAACAAGAGGAAATGAGTTAAGAATTAAGGGGCAGAGGTTTAGAGGTAACATGAGGGGGAACTTCTTTACTCAGAGAGTGGTAGCCGTGTGGAATGAGCTTCCGGGAGAAATAGTAGTGGCGGAGTCAATTGTATTATTTAAGAAAAGGTTGGACAGGTATTTGGATGAGAAGAAGATGGAGGGTTATGGGCATTGTGCAGGGAGGTGGGACTAGAAAGGGGTGTTTGGTTCGGTGCGGACTCGAAGGGCCTAATGGCATGTTTCCGTGCTGTAATTGTTATGTTAACTTGGAGACCAGAATCTTTAGGACAGGCTGAATTTCAAGGAGACCTGCAGATTGAGAGCCCATCGAGCACCAAGACCAAAGCCACAACCTGATCAAAGGTCTCATCCAATACTTCTTAAATTCCTTCGCTATGAAGATATTGGAATTGGCAGCAAAGCAAGCTAAAGGAAAGACAATCACCTCTGATTTATAATGAAAATAAGATTTTCTTTTATCCAGACACAAGTTTTGAGTTGTTGAGAAAGCGGAAAGAGTTTAATCCAGTTAAAAATGTTTTGTGGAAGAAAGGCTATGCCTTTGTCTTGAGGTATCCAGCTGTATTGAAAGTTTTTGTCCGAAATGGGAGAAATAGATGTTTTACCGAGCCTAATGAGGCAAAGGTGTTTACCGATTCATTGCCTGAAAGAGAAAGACAGGTGGATGCTGATACTTGAATGGTTTATATTACAGAAGATGTCTTGCTGAAAGTGAAACAAAAAATCAACAAATAAGTTTCAAGTTCAAATGGGGAAGAGGGTTAAACCTAGAGGTCATCTATATGTATTTTAAAAGTTCCATGAAAGAATTGAATTGATGATAAGAATATAACAGAGGATATTGAGTGGTATATTGAGTGTTAGTGGGGAACATGAAGCTGACTACTGCAAAGTCACATGCACTAGTGTGATTATAATTATATCCCGTATACATCAGGGGAATAGAGATGGAATATTATCACATGCCTTGGGGGGGTTTATTCCTTTTCTTTCTTAGTTTTTCCTTCTATCTTTTCTTTTTTAAACCTGAATCAATTAAGAATATTGTAACATTAATATCATGGGAGTGAGAGGAGTGGGTCGTAGGATGGACAGAGGATTGAAAATTGAATTTTATTAGTATTAATATTAACGGAATTCAGAATGTAATAAAACAAAAAAAGCATTAAGCTATAGGAAAAAGATAAAAGTAGATATAGCTTTTTTTGCAGGAAACAACAAAACTACTCTTGAAACAATATAAACAGTAATCCTACAATCAGGTTATCTGGTAAATATGTTTTGCAGAGACCTCCTAATGCTCAGACTATCTTGGGTAATTACACTGCAAATATACAACTTTTAGGATAATTCCAAATAATTATCAGTATTTCACTACCTTACCCCCACCGCCCAACAAATTCCAAAATATCAGAACCTAATCAAAACAATTTACAATCCCGATTCTCAAGCATAATTTGGATTACCTCTGCATACAATATCATTCACCATATTTATCATGAAGTTTTAATGAATATATGCACTGCCAATTACTCAAATTTCACTTTGTGAAATAATTATACAATGATATTGACCCATAATTAGAACATTAACTGTTCTAAATAGACATCATAAACAAACCTGTCGTAGATGTTTGAAAATGGCCTTACCATTGGTCTTGGATATTTAACTGTCCCTGAACTAATCGTATTGCATTTCTCAGGTTGAATGTGCAACACACTTGCCCCGCCATAACTCTCCTTGCAAAGCTTCTTTTGACAAAAAAAACCTCATTTTCCCATAGAGTACATAAAAAGTATGCAAACTTCCAAATATAATTTTATGGAGATTCAATCCACTGAAATTGTAAGAAACCTTAGAAATGTGATATGTTTTTTTTTGTCATTCCATTCCCTCCACCATATCACCCCACCCCCACCCCAAGTCCTCATCTACACCAAAACATATTTCTTTGAAATACAAGGAGAGAGCATCTTAGATAGTGTGTAGACAAACATCTTTGGAACAAACCAGGCTGTCCCCATCTCAGAACCTCAGACCACATTTGCATTCTGCTAATCCCTGCATTTCTCACTGGTGAGAAATGTCAAACCAATTTGCTGGGAGATCAGAACTTGACTGGGAGAAGTCACAGCAGAGCTGCAGACAGACTGGAGTAGATTCAAGGAGGTGACCACCTACAACAAACACATCAACATCGATGAGCATACACACAGAGTGAATAACTACATCAGCAAGTGTATAGAGGATGTCACAGTGACCAAATACAACAAACCCAGGGTAGAACCAGAAACCATTGCTAGATGCTGTTTCAGGTTAGGCAATAGGATGGCACTAAGGACAGCAAGGACTGAACTCTCCCAGGGAATCAAGATAGGCAAAGCAGGGTCTAAATACAGAAGATGCATAGATAACTGTGCAACATGAGGCACATATGGCACAGTATTAAAACTAACAGACAAGTCAGCATTGCAGGTTAATGATAATAATGCCTCTCTTCCACAGAATCATAGAACAGTAAAAAGGCCGAACCATTTTTTTCTGCCTAAACCAACTGACCCGCACCTAGTCCATTGCCCTCCATACCTCTCCTATCCATGTCCAAATTCTTCTTAAATGGTAAAATTGAGCCCGCATTCACCATCTCAGTTGGAAGCTTGTTCCACATCCCCACCACTCTGTGTGAAGAGGTTCCACCTAAAGTTCCCCCTAAACTTTTCCCCTGTCACCCTTAACCCATGTCCTCTGAATTGTATCTCACCTACCCTTTTTGGAAAAATGTCTATCTATATTTACTCTGTTTATCCCCCTTATAACTTTAAATATCTCTATCAAATCTCCCCTCATTTTTCTACACTGCAGGAAATAAAGTCCTAACCTGTTTAACCTTTCCCTGTAACTCTGTTCCTGCTATCCGGGCAACATCCTAGCAAATCTTCTTTGAACTCTATTTTATTGATATCTTTCCTGTAGTTAGGTGACCAAAAATGCACACAATACTCCAAATTTGGCCTCACCGATGTCTTAGACAAATTTACCATAAGATCCCAACTGCTATACACAATACTTTAATTTATGAAAGCCAATATGCCAAAAGCTCTCTTTATAGCCCCATCCACCTGTGATGCAACTTTCAGGGAATTGTGCATCTGTATTCTCAGATCCCTCTGTTTTACCGCACTCCTCAGTGCCCTACTATTTACTGTGCATTTCCTTTCTTGGTTGGACCTTCCAAAATGCAACATCTCACACTTGTCTGCATTAAATTCCATCTGCCATTTCTCAGTCCACTTTTCCAACTTACCCAGATCCCTCTGCAAGCTTTGAAAACCCTTTTCACTATCCATAATGCCTCCAATCCTAGTGTCTAGCACTGATCCCTGAGGCGCACCAGTAGACATAGGCCTCCAGTCTAAGAAGCAATCATCCACCACTACTCTCTGGCTTCTCCTATCCTGCCATTGTCAAATCCAGTTCATTACTTTACCATGAATACCTAATGTCTGAACCTTCCTAACTTATCTCCCATGCGGGACCTTGTCAAAGGCCTTACTAAAGTCCATGTAGACAATATCCACAGCCTTTGTCAACTTTCCTGGTAACCTCCTCGAAAAACTCTACAATATTGGTTAAACATGACCTACCATGCACAAAGCCACACTGACTATTCCTAATCAGTCTATCACTATCCAAATAATTGAATATCCGTTCTCTTAGAACACCTTCCAATAATTTAACTGCTACTGACATCAGGCTCACTGGGCTATAATTTCCAGGGTTATTTTTGGAGCCTTTTTAAACAACAGAACAATGTGAGCTACCCACAAATCCTCTGGCTCCTGTGACTAAGTATATTTTAAATATTTCTGCCAGAGCCCCTGCAATTTCTACACTAGCATCCTTCAAGGTCTAAGGGACTATCTTGTCAGGTCTTGGGGATTTGTCAAACCTTGTGTGCTTTAAGACAGCAAGCACCTCCTTGATCTGTATAGGTTCCATGTCCTCACTGCTCATTTTCCTTACTTCCCATGACTGTGCCCTTTTCCTTAGTGAACACTGATGAAAAAAATCATTCAAGATCTCCCTATCTCTTTTGGCTCCATACAAAACTGGCCACTCTGATCTTCAAGGGGAACAATTTTGCCCCTTACTATCCTTTTGCTCTTAATATGCCTGTAGAAGCCCTTAGGATTTACATTGTCTGCCAAAGCAACCTCTTTTTTGAGGTTTTTCTTGCAATTTTTTTTAATATATACTCAAGTACCTCAATTGTTCCATGTTGCCTATACCTGCTATACACCTCTCTTTTCCTCCAAACCAGATCCTTAATATCTCTCGAAAACCAAGGTTTCCTATGCCTGTTAATCTTGCCCTTAATCCTGACAGGAACATACAAAATCTGTACTCTCAAAATTTCACCTTCCTGATAGGCTGAACACTTTCTACACATGGCTTGATTGGGGAAACAACACGGCACCAAATCAAGCCCCATTTCCCGCCCCCCCCCCCACCCCCCCCCCCCCCAACCGCCACGCCGAGGAACAGGAATCTTGTATAGTCGCAGCTGAGGTGAGGAAGTTCCTATCCAGGGTGTAACCACGTAAAGCAGTAAGACCAGATAACACACCTGATGGACTGCGCAGACCAACTTACCAAGTCATAACGTACGTGTTCAATATCTCACTCCAGCAATTCATTATCCCCACAGCAGTCATAGCAGCCATCATCATCGCTGTGCCCAAGAGAGTGACAGTAGCTGAACTAAATGACTACCACCCAGTGGCACAGACGTCCATGATTATGAAGCACTTTGAGCGACTGGTAATGGAGAGCATCAAAGCATAGCTACTAGTGACAATGGACCTTTTCCAGTTTGCCTATCGACCAAACTGATGCAATGGCCCTGACCCTCCGCTCCATCTTGATCCATCTATAGAATGATGATTCATACGCCAGGCTGTTGTTCAGTGACTTCAGCTCGCCATTCAACACAATCATACCTCAAAAGCTAGTGGATAAACTGTCTTTGTTAGGACTCAGTACCTTTTTGCAACTGGATCCTAGACTTCTTGATTAAAAGATCAGTCTGTTCGGTTTGGCAGCAAAACCTCAAGTCCCATCACACGGCTCATTGTCACACTTCAGGGCTAAGAGCTCAGCTTGCTACTGTTCATGATGCTGACTCACAACCTGACAAGTTTAGCTCAAACAGAAACATCAAGTTTGTGGATGACACAATGATCAGTCACAGGATGGTGATAAGCTTGTAGAGTTGTGGAAGAGCAACAACCTGAGCCTTAATGTAGACAAAGGAGACGATTTTGGACTTCAGGAGGACAAAGGAACACTCCTCACTAAATATCAATGGTTCCAGTTTAGAGAAAATGGGAGCATAAAGTTCCTTGGCATCCATTTAAAGGAAGACCTATCCTGGTCCCACTAACACCATCTCATTTGTCAGGTAGGTACAGCAGTGCCTACATTTCCCAAGGAGGCTGAGGAGGGCAAGGCTACTGGCCACCATCCTAACAACATTCTACAGGAGCACATAGCGAATGCTGTGACTGGCTGCATCATAAAGTGGTATGGTAGCTGCAAAGCATCAGATTGGAGGCAAGCATGGAAGGTAATTAAAACTGCTGAGATCACTGGGATCTCCCCTCTATCAATCATATCTACTGAGCGGTGCCACTCCAGAGAATCATTGAGAACCCTTTCTATACAGCCCGCATTATCCTTGAGACAGTACCTTCAAGGAAGTGGTACATAAAAACCAAGACTGTCAGGCTGGGAAACAGCTTCTTCCCACAGGTGGTGAGAATGTTGAAACATCTTAGAAGCCTGTAAATTATTTTTATATATATTTATTTTGGATCACTATGTATATTTTATTTGCGTGTAGGGTCTACTGTGTGGCTGTGGGTATGGACTATGGTCTGGAGATGTGCTGTTTTGTTATGTGCAAGAAGATGACAATGAACTTTCAGTACACGACGAGCATCCCAAGCTGTTCAAAAGTTCTGTCCCACACTAAATTTTGGGGAAACTTACCAAATATTAGCCAGAGGAACATTAAAGGGTTTCTTAAAGAACATTATGAGGCAAGATGGGATTTTCTCTCTAAACCCAAAACTATGCTCAAACAGTCTTACTTCTATTATCTTTTCTCTGTTCTTTGTAGGGTTCATTGGTGGTTCTGTCAGAAGAATCTTGCAATTCCTGGAGTCCACATCTAGCTTCTCTGGACCAAACGTATAATCCCAAAGATGCTTCATGTCATCCCAGTTTCGCACTATGCCATTTTCCATGGGATAGTTAACCTCTAACATAGAACGTAATTCACTGGCTTCATCGCCCACCATGAGATCCTGTGAAAGGAAGCAAAGTCAAAAATAAGACTGCTCTGACATTGTCCAGTTATAAAGATGAATCAGTTCAAATTAAGAATGTTACTGTTAAGTCATAATATTTACTATCTTATTCTAAAGTCAAGGAAACCAAAGAACACTACATTAAGATTACTGAGCCAATGGCTTGCTTGAAGTTTAATTCACAATTTAAAATGAAAGCCAATAAAATCACATTCAAGAACTGAGAGAAAAGAGACTTTGGGTACAAGAGCAGCTTGCAAGTTGCAATATCAAGATAGCAGATTTTTGTGAAAAAAAGTTGATCGGTTTTTGTCTAACAAAAAAAAACATTCAGGCAAATCCATGTACATGCATTTTCAGCAGAAACAGGAGCCCAAAGTGGTAATGGCATCAGAATAGGAAGAAATGGATCAAACTGTTGCAAATACACAACAGGGAGAAAAAAAAAGACAATGGGGAAAATTTGACCATGAAAGGAGGATGCTGAGCAAAGTCTATAATCTCTTAGCACTTGGTTGGGGAGTGCAGGAATCGGGGAGACAGGATAGGTAAGAGACTGTGGTAGAGGGAAAAAATAACAATTAACAGTTTAGCAGTACAATCCAAGATAACAATAGAAAAGTAGGGAGCTTGAGCAAGGCAGACTAGGTGAACTATGATGTGGTCCAGCTAACATTAGCAATAAACGCTCAAAATTGCATGCACATCAGAAATCCCTACAACTTAAAATTAAATATGCAATTCCAGACACTAACCATGATTAGAAAATGTGAAGGAATAATGGGGCCAAAGGAATCAAAAGGTGGATTCGAGGGGACAGCCAAACACACTAAAAGCTTCAGAAATCCTGTGTCAAGTGAGGAATGTCAATGGGATTTAGAAGTGCATGCAAGCAACTTAGCCAACATGAGGAAGAAAATAGAGAACGTGTGGTTATGAATTGCTCCAAAACATTTTTACAAATGGAGATGTAGAAGACAGACAGCAAACCCAAAGGGTTGTAACAGCATTAAAAAATATTAGAAATAAAAATCAAACCTATAATCAAGTGATCAAAATATATCCAGTATATACAAATAACAACCAGATTCTAAAAGCTCAAAACTATTTATCCACCCCTATCTCCTTGCATGCAAGTTATGTTCAGATTCTTTGATTTCTTAAGACAATTAAATGCCCTTTTAGCCACTTCATCCAGGGATCATACCCACAAGAAGCCCTTTTGGATCATGTTCAAAAAAAGTCAGAATTTATGGATACCCTCACTCATCAGAACTATGCAGAAAGTAGATTGCTTGATGGCAACAGATGGGTAAACCAAGCCCACATGTTGTCTTCCCAGTCTAAGAAGTCACAAGATAACTTTAATTCCAAGAATACAAGTGGTCCATAATCCTACACCTCAACAGCCACTGCAATATAAAGTACTACATGCCATTTCCTGTAGATTATTAAACAATTGATTTTGCATTGGACTGGCCAAAAAACGAGCTCAATACTCAAGATCTCTCAACTGAAACATATATGAAAGAAAAATAGAGAGTTACGAATTAGGAAGGGGTTAGTATTTTTTGGTAGGAATATGTGGGTTGGCACAACATCGAGGGCCGAAGGGCCTGTACTGTGCTGTGATGATCTATGTTACATTTGTTCACAATTTATTTGGCCTGTCACAGGAAGCTACTACCAATTTATTTTTCTGTTTCTGTTTTGGAGCACAACTGTTTGGTGTTTGAGGAGGAAGTCAATATTTTCTACTAAAACATTATGATCTTTTGGTGCACTTAATCAGCGGTACTGCCTAACTGGTCTGAAGAAAATCAGACCTATTGTTCAAAAGATCCACATCACAACAGGGCACATCAAACAGACAAAAAAGCAAATAAAAGTGTACAGATGCTGGAAATTTCATATAGACAATTCTATTGAAAATCTTGCATTATAAACAAATTTCTCTTTTCAGCAAATTGTCCAATGGGTGGACAATTTTGTAGATCTAAAATTAAACTGTGCATTTAACCACTTGTAGATACTAAATTGCTGATACAGAGTTGCTCAAGGAAGCTCAAAGGACTTCAGTTTAAAATGTTCTCTGCATGAGAACAAAGCACAGACCAGAAAGCATAATTTAACGATGACTTATCTCACAGTTCACTAGACACGGAGATTGAAATGTTGATTAGTGCGAATTAGAAAGCATATCATGCACAAAAAGCTACAATCAAAAAATTTAACTATTTTTTTAATAAAACTGACAAAGTAAATTCTGTGATTCTGCAAAGTTAATTGTGAAATTATGCATTTAATACACACATTTGGTTTAGGCCAAATTGTACACAAATTCTGCCAATGTGATAGAACTGTTCAAGCAAGAGCATTCAAGTACTTGGTACAAGATACACTGTACATTGTGTACAAGTGCATAGCATAGGTATTGTGTGGAATACACATGAACTTCTTGTGAATGTCCATTTATCTAGGAATGCATCAAGTGATCCACCTGAGCAGCCACATTCCAATGCCACTGAATGAATGGTAGAAGTCATTTCATCTGACAATATGGTATTAATTTCGAGCCCCAATCAAAAACAGTAATATCAGTTCAAATACATGCTTCAAAGCAAAACATTCATGCTGCAACACGAAACACTGAACCTAATAGGGGATTAGAAATTAAAGACAGCAAATATTTTAATTATTCCCATTCTAAAACTGAAAAATTTTTAGAATTCTGGGGTCTAATGTCTTTTTAGCCAGACAAAAGTATCTGTTATAGAAATACTTACTTACCTCCCATCTTCGTTTTTAGCCCTACATCTATGCAATGACAACTATTACATGAATAACTAATATTCTTGTCTTCCCTGTTTGAACAGGTTTCCTGACAAGTACTATCCTGCATTTACCATAAACACATGTGCTGCCTCCAGCTATTAAATTCAAAAATGTTACCTCATCTGCAATTCCTCAACTGACTGCCTCAAGAGATTTCAATAATCCTTTAATTTAATATTTTGATTATACTGCTGCGAGTTTGAAAAAAACTGTTTACAATCCCTGAAAGGATGATAATTTTCTGAATTCCTATCCCTGATCAATAGCAAGACAACATTCCATATTAATGACTAGCCAGTCTCCTTTTTCAGTTCTGATCAATAACCAATGCGAGGATGATGTGAAACAGCAATTGGATAACACAGCCTTATTTTTCTTGCCAGCTTCCAACCTTTACTTCCCACTATCATTATAATTCAATGCACAACTCAACCAACATTCTGCCTAAAAAATGTCTACCAAATTTACACTTTTAAAGTTTAAACAGAATAGGGAACAAAGATCATTGAAATGCTGTCTTATTTTAGAGAAATAATTGCAAATGTTAACTGAAAGTAAATTTCAATGCAAACTCTGGACAAATTGATTGCAACCAAAATAAAATTAAATGAACACACCACACTTCAACTTACTTACCATTTTTTTGTTATTCTACTTCAACAGGTGAAAAGAGAGAGAGAGAAGGTAAAACAGAAAGGTCAGAAAAGATAGAGTGAAAACATCACTCCTGGAACTCTAAAAGATTCAGTGACTTCCAAAATTAAAAAAAAGACAGATCGTCGAGAATCCTTCCTATCCATTGTGCAAAAGAATTTAAAGTACAACAATAAACAACTCATGTTTACAATGCAATAACAAATTAAATAGCAAATTGCAATGGTACAAAATCTACACTAATTGATGAGTTTCTCTATTTCTCTCAAACCACTTTTGTGTGTGTGTGTGTGTGTGTGTGTGTGTTTGTGTGTGTGTGTATTTTGTTTAATTTTTTTAAATGTGCAGGCATTCTAAGCAGGCAAGGTCAGTGTGATTCCCAAATTAATTACAAGAGGTTTTCAAACATGTCCACGTTGAAAATAATAATTGTGGATCAATTCAACTGTTTAGCTCTGGATTTTAAATTTTTTTTAATCCAACTCATGGTATTACAAAAGCTGTGAATGTAAGCATTTTCAAAAACTATGTCACACCCTTTACTTTATTCCTACACCAAATAAATATTCCCTTGTTCATCTCACCTTTTATTGATTCTATCCATGAATAGACTATACTATTTTGATTTATCTCTCAGAATTAAAATATTGCACATTTTTCCTCATATGTTTCTCATGGCCTGGGAAATCTAATAAAATGTTATTTCATTTGCTGTGTTACAAAAGGCCAATTCTCAGCCAGATAAGAAACAGAACACTGAAATTTGCCTAAGCCATAGGATTAAAAATCAATTTTTGATTTGAACTCAGGGCATCAAATTAAATTGAATCCCATATTGCATCAAGTGTCGCTGATTTCTTATATTACATTTACAAGGAGTAAACCATAATCTGGCATTTGCGAAATGAATATTTAAAATTGGCAAAATTTCAACAGTTGTCCCCTCTTCATTGAGCCAATCAGAAATCAGTTCCTTTTGCAAAAATGCTTGCAAAATGTTTTATTGGCATGCACCTTTGATAATATTTTGAAAACTGATTTAATCCACCACAGTATTTGTCACAACACTCCTTCCATTTTACCCCAAAAACTAAGATTTACAAAAGATAGCATAAATAGATGTAACTGAAACATAAACAATGGTTGATAGTATAAATCAAGTATTCCCTCAACGACTTTAATGCATTCCTAACAAATAACTTCAGTGACAAAGATGAGAGAACAGCTGGGTGCTTAAATTTCAAATGAAGTGAGTTCATTACCAAGGACAGGAAACTATCAGGTGATGGGAGCAGAATGAAGGGAGGTGATAAGAACATTTCAGCTTTCTCCCCTCCCAAAAAAAAGTAATTAAATTGAGCTTCTGGTCACTAATCTTTTCACAACACAAATTTTACGATGATAGCTATGAGTCTTCTGTAGTTTGTACATGATAGTTTTTAAATCTGTGAATGCTGGACTTGAACCAAGGAATTTAATTTAAAAATATATACATCTATAAAATATGTAGCAATCTCAAATATTTTAAATATTTTCAATAAGATGTTTTTGAAAATTATTACAATTAAATGAAGGAAAAGTTGCCTTTCAATCTGCTATACAAACAAAAATCTAAATACATGCCAGAAACTATGCAAAGAAAAATATACCCATATTAAATAAGAAAATTAAAAAGTTTCCCTTCACAATACCTTGATCTCAATATTCCCAACTTTGGCAGTGGAACGGATGATGGGACGGCCCACCAGGGCTGGAAAGATGTGCTCTGGAAAGTTGGAGCCAGCATAGCCACACTTCACAAACTGCACCATGCAACAAGAAAAAAAACAATATTTAATAATATCTAGTTAATTTAGTTTGTAGCCAAGCGACACAAACAATTTTTAAAAATTATTGTAATTTCAAAAATTGTGCATCAGTCTACATTTGGATTAATAGTTACAAGTCACCTGATTTTTTTTTTTTAAATTTAAGATCGGGAGTTTTCCTTTTATCAATGTATGGCACAAATCAAAACATTCTCAAATATACATACTTGTACATATATGCCACAAACATCTGACAGGTAAATCCACTTCTTATACATTCAATGATCTGAAATTTCAAAAGCTTTACCAATATAATACAAACCTGGACTTTGCATCCAAGGTTACAGAGGCCAGTGAAAAACAAAGAACAGGACCCTGATAATCAACCAGTGCCACAAGAACTGAAAAACCACATCTTCTGGTTTTCAAATCCATGGAGGACTATGTGCATCTCTGTAACCACTTCCAACTCTCAAACCCTTTGAAAATAACCACTAGTTACCCACTAGTCTCTTCATGGCCTCAGCCCAAGCACTGGAATTCCCCTTCCAAATTTCAATTTTTTTCCTTTAAACTTATATCAAGATCAAAACTTGGTCAAACGTTTCAGTCATCTGTCTAAATATCCACCTATGTGGCCGTGATTTTGTTTTAAATTGCTGCTGTAGCAGAGTTATTATATGACATTATTCATGTGTAGTCTGGATTACTGAAACATCTGAACACTGATACAATCACTCGGCTGAGAATTTCACCATGTATATCTTAGTAATTTTCTTTTAAAACCCACTACTCTAGCTACATTGATATACTTGCAACATATCATTGGTGGGCCAAACTGTGGCCTGTTGCCCATTTTTAAGTGGCCCAGGGTGAATTTTTAAAAATTAAATGGAATATGGCCTATTAGAGCATAGCTTCTAACAATAAATTACGCTACATCTACATTACACTTAATTTCAACACGAGATGTCACTGCCATTTTGAACTACTAGATTGACCACGACGAAAGTACTCAATAAAAATGTTTACCTCAGATGGAAAATAGCAAGGTAGTGCTTAAAATTTCAGAGATAGTGGGAAAATGAATACTTTCTCTAGAGAAGGGGAAGTGTTTGATTTGCAAGAAATCTGTTAATTTAAATAGCCTATCTATAATAAACTATCTACTGATTTACACACTGCATCATAATCAAGGTGAACACTTGGGCCATGAAATGTATTCACTGAGAGTTGTGGAGGAATGTTGGAGACTGTCTTGTCCCTTTCTTGATCTTTTCTCCTGAGCTTATTTTGCACCAAGCTTTTCCAATGAAAGTATTAAAGAGTTTTATTGTATTAATTTAAAATAATCCTGAGCTTATTTTGCACAAGCTTTTCCAATGAAAGTATTAAAGTTTTATTGTATTAATTTAAAATAATCCTGAGCTTATTTTGCACCAAGCTTTTCCAATGAAAGTATTAAAGAGTTTTATTGTATTAATTTAAAATAAATTTGAGCAGCAGATACAGAAATGCCTACTGTAATATGTGAGCACATCAATAAACTTCTGTCATGTCAACATTTAAACTGTTCAGTGGTGTTGTATAGTTATTTTAATAGAAAATGAATTTTTGATGGCACAGGAGTCTTCTGATCTAAAAACATTGTTTTTGATGCAGTGTATTGAAAACTGCCAGGCTTAATATTGCTTGGCCCGTGACTCCTCATATTTTTCTGGATGTGGCCTACAACCAAAAATGTTTGGCCACCCCTGCTCTATGACCTCATATCAAAAATAAAATTATCAGCCTTTAAAATTATTTTCACCCCAAGTGAGTTCAATATTTAAAATTCGATAATTTCAAAAGCCAGATGAATCATAGTTGCTCCTTCAGAACCAATAAGAAATCAGTTGCTTTTGCCCGAAAGAAAAAGGTAATTCCAAAATTACATCTTGTAACTGCCATTCTTCACAATTTGACCAGATTTTTAAAAAACTTGCAAAATGAGTACAAGGTTAATAGTTAAAACTTGCATCAAATTTGAAAGGTAAGGCAAACACAAATGCTATTTTACCAGAACATACCTGCATGGTCAAGTCTGTGTTTGCAAAATACTCATGCTCTGGCATGTACTTACAAATCTTTTCATGCCATTGTAGTGAATTGCCATCAAATGT
The DNA here is from genome assembly GCF_036971445.1 of Narcine bancroftii. Classification (NCBI taxonomy): domain Eukaryota; kingdom Metazoa; phylum Chordata; class Chondrichthyes; order Torpediniformes; family Narcinidae; genus Narcine; species Narcine bancroftii. The sequence goes on along the minus strand of NC_091472.1, from coordinate 78,840,989 downwards.
AGGATTCTCTCAAGTATGCAGGGATGTGTAAAATTAAACTATCTCATGTTAACAGGTTCAGTGTAACATTTCTTAGTCAAACCATTTGGATCAGACTGGTGACATCCTGGTCTTTGGAGCTGAGTAAAACACCAGTGATGTACTCATCCATTTGTGGAGCCTTTCCCCCCCCCCCTCTACCAAGCACTAATCAGTGGAGAGAAATAACATTTCCAGTCAACACCTCCGTCCTTGTAATGTGCATACCTTAGATCATATAGTCTGCTTTATCAGTTCATAACCATGGACAAAAATGCATCCTGAGGCTCACACACCTCCTTCCTGTTAGCTGTTATTTTCCTTAATGGTATCCATTCATGCAGCAAAGAGTTTTTAAAACCTGTAGTAGCTGCACAAACTTGTTCCATTAATTAAATAGGTAGCGTACACATCTATTTGTTACCAGTACATTAGGTAATAAACAACATTCCACTCCAAACAACAGTTTTACAATAATGACTGGAAGTCAGAAACGGGAACCGTTGGTTCTGCACTAGAACCTCCTGAAAGACAAGCCAACCAGGCCACATTGCTATTTATGCTCCATTTGATACAGTGTTTCCTTTTCAGAATCAACTTTCCACTAGTATGCTTGCCCAGCATCATCTTTGTGCATTTATAGTTTGCACTTCAACCACTTCCTGTGCTAGAGTTCCACAGCCTCACCAGTTTGAGTAGCTTTTTCTGAATACCCTATTGCATTTCTTGATGACTACCTTACAACAATGACCTCCAGTTATGCTGCTGGCTTGATGGGCCAATTGGTCTATTCCTACAAGTGGGAACATCATCTCTGGATCCACTCCATTGGAACCCTTTATGATTTTAAAAACTTTTTCGGTCATCCTCAACTATTCTTTTCATGTATCCCCATCCCTTTCAATTTCTCTCAAATCTTTGAACCCACTACTTTGTCCTTTACTAGAAATAGCAAGCAGAACTGGATGAAGCACAAAAATGGTGTAGCATTGCTTAATTAACAAGATACAGATCAAACCCAATTTCAATGCTATCCCATGAGAAATTATAGAATCAGATTTTTTTTAATGGTGTAATGGTACTAAAACATCCACAATCTCTTTACTATACCCCACTTCAACATACACATACCAAATAACGTGTCTTTTCTATTCTTTCAACCAAGATATTGGGACCAGATATCGGAATTTCAAAACATCAACCCTTTACAGAGTATTTTTAAGAGAAAAGTAGCTAAATCACAAATGTTGCTGTTCTCGCAACCATTTTTAGGATACAAACTATCTGTGAAATACCGACTACCACAAATAATTCTACAAAAAGGTCAGTGTATTTTTTTCTCACAAAATAAGTCAAGAGGGCTGTTTTCAATTTTCTTGAGTTGCAGATGGCACAATAGAGATAGACCAGAAACACTCAGCATTTTTTTAAAACGTTCAAGGAGCAGAAAATTTAACTGATGGTGTGGAAAGCAAAAGTAAACGAATTTCTATGATTAACTCTCATTAATGATCTACCCGAAATAACTCTGCTACACTCTCTACAAATAATACCGGACTTTTGACTATAAAGAGCAGTAATTTCACACTAGATGCAATGAGACTAAATACTGGAGCTCTTTCCGAGGAATAGATCATGGATGCGGCCTCACAGACAACGTTTCGGTTATTAAGTTACTTGCTAGAGAGGAAGTCAGAAACGGGTCCACTCAGAAGCTTCAGAAAATGTGGAACTCACGACCACATCCAGCGGCTGAAAAGCGAGAAGAGGAAACTGGAGCAGCGATGCGGTGCCGAGGAGAGATACATTTTGCATCGAACGCAAGCAGCCAGCCTTGAATGGTGTTGCACCAGATCAATGAAGCATCCCAGAGCGCCTCGGCCTCCCACCCTCCACCACTTAAACGATCCGAGTCCGCTATTGGGCATTGTGGGCACCGCACCTCGCTCGGAGCCGCCGACAGAGCGCGCCACGGGCCTTGGCCGCGCTGGGGCAGCCCCTTCACTTCCTTCTTTCAGAACTCTCTACGATAAAAGAAGTTGAAACACCTACCCCAGTCCCATTGTCACAGACCACTACTTTCCTGCCGTGACTGTCCATAATGTAATCGCCTGTCACCGCCCTTCGCTTCTTCCTTTTACTCGCCGCCGGGCTTTGACCCGCCTCCACACGCCGGAAACCACCGCCGACCGTTGGCCCCCCCGTATTGGGCGCCCGGTCACACGTGACATCCTACTTCCGGTCGACGAACCTCCAATCAGATGATTGATTCGCTGGAATGCGTCATTTGATTGATAATGGCTTTTGAACGGATGGAAGGGAGTTGTCATGGCAACGTTGGGTGGAGCTGGAGAAAACTGTAAGGTTGTGCTATTTATTGAAGAATATTTAATATTCGAATTCTGTTGTTCAAAATATTTCATGCAATGCATCATTCAGTTTTTTTGAAGACGTGACCAAGACAGGGTGATGGGTGTTCTCTGCATGGACTGTTGTTGTAAGACCTTTAACAATGTCCTGGATTGGAAAGTCAGAAACAAAGATCCAAAATGAGCCAGCCAATTAATGGTACTGATTGCAGATTTATTGTCATTTCATTTTCCCACAGGGAGGCAGAATTACCACTTATTGGTAGTGCAAAAAAAAAACTGACTCAGCTACCCAAGGAAACAAAAAAAAAACTGCAGTACCAAGAAAGAGAGAAAAATCAATAAAGTGCACAAGAGTCCCTAAATGTGTCCCTGATTGAGTTTGTTGCTGAGGAGTCTGATGGTGGAGGGGTGGCAACTGTTCCTGAACCTGGTGTGTTACGAGCCCAAAGGATTCCAAAACCCAGCAGCAATAGGTGTTCACCAACACAAATGGTTACTTAACAAAATTTGCTTTTAATTATCGTTAAAAAAGAAAATAGAAACAAACTTTAATTTATCACTATTAACTTACTTTACCTAACTTAACCCCACACTTGTATAATGTATATTTAAGTTCAAAAAAGGTCTTTGATTCACAGTCCAAATCGCACTTCTCATTCCTCTAAGTTCACTGGTTGCAGGCAATTCTTATACTGTGCACAGAATTTAACATTTATAAAGTTCACCAGGCTTTCGTGCTTGAAAGGTAAATGGTTACCACTCAGGAAGGTTCTTGTAGGTTTTGAGACAGAGATGTGTTGTTCCAGGACATTTACAACTGAGGTACTTCCCTCAGTCACCTCAGTGTCTTGCTGATGAAACTTGCCTCATCAGGGTTCTCCAGATAATAACCTCTTTCTTTCAGGTCACCACAGAGTTCCTTTCTGTTTCTCTTTTTCCAAGTGAAACATTAGACAGCTAGTCCTCTCCTCTTGTATGAACCACAAGGGCTGACTAGGCCATCTTCCACACTGGAGCTTCTTGTCAGCCTTTCCTATTTCAGTTGGCTGACACTGATCTCTCTCTCTCTCACATACACACACTCAGACTGAGACAGCCTGTTTGACTCTCTCTGCTTGCAAAACCACATGACCCTCTTACAACAGCAAGTCTTCTGAAGACAATAATGCACCAGCCTGCTCTCTCATTTGTTGGTTTTAGGTAAACAAGAACCCATCAGTGACCTTTGAAATCTCTTCAAAACTCATGCAAAAAGGTGTGAGAAGCCACGGTTCCAAATAAGATCTGTTTTAAAATGTTTGCATGTGACTTACTCTAACAAACCTTTCCCAATTTATCTCCTAAAAACATTTCTATATACTCTGTCACAGGTAGTGTAAATTTTGTAGCATCTATACCTCTATCCTGATGGTAGCAGTGAGAAAGAATGTGTGGGGGGGCGTGGCAAGATAGCGTAAAGGGAAGACGTGAAGTTCCACCTTCCCCCAGTTAGACCCGATTTAAAAACTTGTAAAAGTGGTTAAAACACGAAGAAATCAAAAGCTCAATTGCAAAAGAAATTACCTTATAAAAGTCTTGAAGAATTGAGGCCTACCTACCAAGTTGAAGGCATGGAGTCATCGATTGGAGCTCCCAAGCCTCAGAGGACTTCTGCTCAGCTAAGTATTACACCAGCGCTGATCATGCATTTGCAAGATGGCACTGGTTCAGTGACGAGCTCGGCTGGCCCTGACTTGCGCGCCCGTGAACCCGGGCGTGCGGGCGGATCAGCTGAGTGAGGACAGACTCTCGAGCCCAGAGTATTGCCTGGTGGTCCGGGGGCGAGCAAAATAGCGTCAGAAGACGCACCTGCGCAGTCGGTGACTTTGCCAGGCATGTGCGATGCGTCGCGGGTCTGTGAGTTATTGGAAAAGGTGTGGGCTGTGGGGGAACGCGAAAGACAGTGGGCTGATGAGGTCAGCACGCTATTGACGGGTGTCCAGACCCGCAGCCGCACTGGAAGAGGAGCCACTGTGTTAGGGGAGGAAGAGAGCTCAATGTTACTGGAATTTACACAGGAAGAAATGGGGACTGAGACCAGAGAAGGTAGGCCTCAACGGGAATTGATGGAACCTGGACTGGATTCTGTGTTTACAATATTGGAAGGGATTGCTCATCAAATGGAAAACATGTCAATGCAAATGTCTACTCAGATAAACCAAAGATTTATGGAAGTGAAAACTAAAATGAATAATGTGTGAAGAGATGACTTCTATGAAGAAAGATATGACTATAGTTAAAAGTGATGTTAGTAGATGTGTAAAAACAGTAGATACTGTACAAGATAATTTTTTTTTAAATTGAAGAAGCTTTTTTTGAATGTAAGAATCAAGTAGAGCGTAATAGAGAAAAATGGAAAAAGTGGAGGACTCTTTCGTGGACTGGGGGATTCAAAAGAAGGAATTATTGAAGAAGATTGCTTCATTAGAGAATCAAGGTTGAAGAAATAATGTAAAAATAGTAGGTCTTCCAGAAGATATGGAAGGTTCAGATCAGTAAAATTTTTAAAGAAATGGATTCCTGAGGTACTGGGCAAGGAATTTTTTCCGGATGGTCTAGAGTTGAATCGAGCGCATAGAGCATTGAGGAAAAAAGTTTCCAGGTTAACCACCAAGGGCAATTTTGATTAGTTGTTTGAAATATCAAGATAGAGAAATTATATTACGAATTGCGGTGCAGAAGGCATGGCAAAATCAGACTCCCATGATGGTTCAAACTAACAGAGTGTTTTTCTATGCAGATTTGAGTCAAGAAATTATTGGAAGGCACCGAGAATTTAATTCAGCTAAAGAAGTGTTGTGGCGAAAGGGTTACAAGTTTGCCTTTCATTACCTGGCTGTACTTAGTTTTTTTTTAAATGGAAATTTTCAGTCTCAATTTTTTGAAAATTATCATGATGCATTAATTTTTGCTAATTTGTTGCCAGATTTGCAAGAAAATGGTCGGTTGCTATTATCGTGCCTAAAAGGAGGGTAAATGGAAATGGGAATGGAAAGAATGGGAAACATGGAAAGAATGGAAAGAAAGTTGAATTGACACAAAGTCTTTTTGATATTGAAGACTTGGATTTGGGATTGGAATCACTGGGTTGAATATGTCTGAATAATTACTTTGCGAAAGTCTGATTGAGGGGGTGGATGACACTGAGACCTGATAGTCATCTGCCACTAGTGGGTTTTACAACACCCAGATTTTTAGGGAGTTATTACTTTTTAGTAGTTTACTGAGGGGAAGTTTTTTTTTTTGCTTCGTGGTTTTTTTTATATAGGGGAAGGGCTTAGAATATTTAGGGAATTAGAAAAGGGAGTAATATTTTATAGTAGAATTTTTACTGAAATGTCTAATTTGAACTTTGCAACTTTTAATGTCCAGGGATTGAATAATCCTATTAAGCGAAAAAGGGCATTGGCTTATATTAAAAAAATGAAAGTCGATATCGCTTTTTTGCAAGAGACACATTTGACTGAAAAAGAACATATGAAATTGAAGAGAGATTGGGTTGGTCATGTATTTTATTCTTCTTTCAATTCCAAGGCGAGGTGTAGCAATCTTAATTCATAAGAAATTACCATTTGAATTAGAATCTTTTGAAGGTAATGCAGGGAGGGTTTTGAGGTTGAATTGTAAATTTTTTGCTGAATCATAGACTTTGTTAAATAGCTACACACCTAATGTGGATGATGAAAGGTTTATGCCAGAGCCTTTTGTTCTTGTTAAATCAGGCCAAGAAAAATATTTTGGTTGGGGGAGATTTTAACAACATTTTTGATTCTTTGTTGGATAGGTCTCCGAAAAGTATAAGGAAATCAAAGACAGCAATACAAATAGGGGCCTTGATGAAAGATTTGAATTTAATTGATATTTGGAGGTGTGAAAATCCTATAGAGAAAGATTTTTCCTTTTATTCATTTAGACATGATTCATTTTCTAGGATAATTTTTTTTTGGTATCGGCACATTTACAAGGTAGAGTACTTCAAGCCGAATATAATAGCCGGGTCATATCAGATCATTCTATGTTGTTTCTCTCTTGTGCGAGTCCGGAAGTGGTGCAATTGTCTTATAGATGGCGACTTAATATAATGCTATTAAAGAAACCAGAATTTTATACTTTTGTTAAGGAACAGATTGCTTTATTTCTGGCTGAGAATATTAATACAGTAAGTGGTACTTTTGTATTATGGGACGTTTTGAAAGCATATTTGTGTGGGCAAATTATTAGTTATACTACGAAATTTAAAAAACAATATGTGGCAGAAAGCTTAACATTGGAAAAACAAATTGCTAAGTTGGAAAAGGAATTTCAGAAAAAATGTTTCAGAAGATAAAAAGGCAGCTTTAGCGAAGTTGAAACTACGTTTTAATACACTACAAACCTATCAGTATGAGTGTTTAATTAATCGATCTAAGCAATATTATTATGAATTAGGTGAGAGGGCTCATAAGGTATTAGCATAGCAATTAAAAACAGAACAGACATTGCAAATTATTAATACTGTTAAAAATAATTCAATAGTTACCTATAAACCTCGGGAAATTAATGACCAGTTTTACTCATTTTATCAACAATTATATACTTCTGAGGGAAAGCAGGAAGCTGGTTCTATTGATCTAAATCAAATTTACCTGTCTTAGGAGAGGAGGAGGTTAGGGAATTAGAAGCTCCATTTACAGATTTCGAGATTAAAGAAGCTATACAAGAGATGTCAAATGGGAAGTCACTGGGGAATGATGGATTTTCAGCTGAATTTTATAAAGTATTTTATGAAGATTTATCCACAGTATTTGGAGATGTTCTACAGCAAATAACTGAGGATCAGATATTACTGGAATCTTGTTTAAGTGCTATAATTACTGTGATTTTAAAGAAAGATAGGGATCCATTGAAAGTATCTTCATATAGGCCTATTTCTTTACTAAATATAGATTATAAATTTATGGCGACAGTAATAGCGAATAGACTTGCTAAATATTTACCTCAGTTAATACATGTAGATCAAACAGGTTTTATTAAGAATATTTTTTATTTAAATGTAATTTTTATTTTATTCATGTCATAAAATTTTAAATAAAGTTTAAAAAAAATAGAAATACATCTGATAACATTCTTAGATTGATCACATTGGTCAATGCATCTAGACAGCAACCCAACCACTGGATGTGGAAAAAGCTTTTGATAGGGTTGAATGGAATTTTTTATTTAAGGTGTTAGAGAAATTTAATTTTGGCCCTTATTTTATTGGTTGAGTTAAAGCTTTATATAAAAACCCAATTGCTTGGGTGGTAACAAATGGTCAAATTTCTTTACCATTTAAATTAACGCAGTCGACTCGCAAGGTTGTCCATTATCACCAGCCTTGTTTGCATTGGCTATTGAACTGTTAGCTCAGACAATACGACAGAATGATAAGATTAAAGGGATGAGAATTGCAGATGATGAAGATTAATTTATTTGCAGATGATGTGTTGGTCTATTTGACAGAACTGGAGCAGTCTTTGAAATATTTGCAAGATTGCTTGCTGAAATTTGTGGAGTTATCTGGATATAAGGTAAATTGGGATAAGAGTGAAATATTACCAGTTGGGGAAGGAGACTATTCGGAATATAAAAATATTATAAAATTGAAATGGTCAGATAGAATTAAATATTTGGGAGCATTAGTAAAGGCAGATTACCAATCTTTATACAAATTATGTTCCTTTGTTAAAAAGGATTAAAATGGATTTGATTAAATGGAAAAATCTTCCGTTAATATTAATTGGTCAAGTAAATTGTATTAAAATGAATATTTTTCCTCAAATCCAATATTTGTTTCAGTCGATACCTTGTTTCTTTCAGGATTTGAATAGCGCAGTACGGGAATTTTTATGGAAGGGGAAATTAGCACGAGTAGCTTTACATAAACTTAATGGAAATATGCATTGGGTGGTGTTCAATTACCTAATTTTCAAAATTATTATGAAGCAGCTCAGTTGAAATTTGTTAGAAGATTGATGGATATGGACCAATCTCCGAGTTGGGAGAAGGTGGAAATGGCTTGTATTTCTGAAGTTGAGGTACATCAGTTCATATTTAAATGGAATGAATTTATTGCGGAAATGTAATATGCCAGTATTAAAGCACTTGTTAAAGATATGGGGTAAAAGAAATATGGTTTAAAGGTCGAAGGGTAAACTATCAATTCAAACTCTGTTATACCATAATCAACTTATTCCCTTTTCAATGTTTAATAATCATTTAAAGAGACGGAATTCTAAGATTATAAAGATAGTTCAAGATTGCTTTGAAGGAGGACAGTTTCTTTCCTTTAATCAATTGAGGGAGAAATTTGATATATCTGTAAATTCTTTATTTGTGTATTATCAACTCAGAGCTTTGATAAAAGATAATTATGGTAAAGAGATGAATTTACCCAAGTTGATGAAATTTGAATCTTTGATTTCCTCTATATCAAAGAAAGGTTATATTTCGGATATGTATCAATTGTTACAAGATAGTATGGATAAACCGGAATGGGAGAAATCTAGGCTTAAATGGGAAAGTGATTTAACTTATATTTTTCCTGAAGACAAATGGGAGGTTATGTGTCACGACAGTGTAACTAAATTGATGAATGTAAGATATGGAATGGTTAATTATAATTTTTTTACATCAATTATATTTGACTCCAGAGAAATTGAAAAAAATATGGGTTTAGCAATTCTGACTCTTGTTTTCAATGTGGACTATGTACTGGAACTTTTTTTACATGCTGTTTGGTCTTGTATTAAAGTAAAACCATTTTGGGAAGGAATTAGATTGGTCTTGGAAAAATTATTTAAGATTAAATTACCACTAGACCCATCGATTTTTTTGTTAGGCTATATAGTTTCTTTGAAGGGATTGGGGTTGGATAAATTTCAAATTGCATTTGTACGTTTAGCATTATCTGTAGCACGAAAATGTGTAGCTAGTACTTGGAAAGATAGTGTGGAGATTAACATAGTACGATAGCATAATGAATTAAGAGCTTGTATTCCGTTGGAAAAAATTACATGCAACTTGCATGATAATTATTCCTTTTTTGTTAATATGTGGACTTCTTATTTGGAATGTATGAATTTGAAAACACTTTGAAATATTCTATATATTCTGTTTTGTATTTGGCTCCCCTTAAGGGAGCTGGCTGAAGGGCTAGGAGGGCGGGGAGGGTTTTTCTTCATGTATCTAAAAATTTCTTGCTGTTATTTGATTGTATTTTGTTTACAAAAAATCTTTTAAATAAAATTTGAAAAAAAAAGAGAAAGAATGTGTGCTTGGTGGTACGGATCCTTGACTGAAGTGTTCCCTGCAGATGTTCTTGGTAGTAGAGAGGGTTTTACCTGTGATATCCTGGGCTGTGTTCACTATCTTTTCCAGGGCTTTATGCTCAGGGGTATTGGTGTCTCTATGCCAGACTTTAATGCAGCTGGTCAACACACATCTACAGAAATTTTCCAGGGTTTCCAATGTCATACCAAACTTCCACAAAATCCAGAGGAAGTAGAGGCACTAATGTGCTTTCTTCACAATGCCATTGTGTATTGGGCCAGGAAAGATCCTCAAACTCACAAGAATTTAAATTTGTTCACACTCTCCACCTCTGAGAACTGTTGTGACCAGAGGTGTGCCATCTGAATTGGTGCTGGGTTCAACTTGGATTACAATATAGTTAGTGGGGTTTCTAAGTTTGAGCACGACACCGCACTTGGTAATGTAGAAGTCAGTCAAGATCGTTATCTCACCTCACAACAGATGAGGTTAAATGCATTTTGAGAAGTTAAGTCAAAGCAGTGTTGTAGAATAAAGAGACAGATTGCAGCTACCTGGTTCCTTGAAAGCTGCAACAGAGGTAGACAGGTACTGAAAAAGATATTCAGCACACTTGGACTTCATTGGTCAAGGCACTGAGTACACAAATTGGGACATGTTACAACTGTTCACTAGCAAGACCGTACTTGGGGTATTGTGTGCATTTCTGGTCATGGAGAGATATTAAGAAGCTGGAAAGGGATTAGAAATGGTTTTAATGAGAAATTTACCAGAACTGGCAGGATCGAGTTACAAGGTGGACAGGTTGGCATTTTTCTCCTTAGAGCATAGAAGACTGGGGGGTGGGTGGGTAATATAGAACATAAGAAATCTACTGTGTTACTTTGGCACAGTGTTGTGCCAACCTAATTACCTTCATCCTCTGTTATTCCAAGCAGAAAATACCAAGTTCACTCAACGTACTCTTAAAACATGCTCTCCAACCCAGGCAACATCCTTGTAAATCACCTCAGTATCCTCTTTTTTTTTTAAAGAGTTCACATCTTAACTGTAATGACAAGAATGGAACATGATATTCCAAGTGGGGTCTAATTTGTCTCACTGTAACATTAGCTCACAGCTCTAGAACTCAATCCCACAGTTAATGAAGGTCTTTGTGTCTGATGGATATGGATCCCAAGATCTCTCTGTTCATCCATACTGCTCAGTCTTCTCATGAACATTGCATTCTACCTTCAAATTTCACCTTCTGAAATGAACCACCTCGCACTTTTCTGGGTTAAACTCCAACTGCCATTTCTTAGCCCAGCTCTGCATCCTATTAATGTTCCTTTGTAACCTCAACCAACCCTCCAGACTATCCACAACACCAACAACTTCCATGTCATCCGTACTAACTCATGCTTCCACTTCCACATCCAGGTCATTTATAAAAATCACAAAGAGAAGTCCTAGAACAGATATTTGCAGAACACCACTGGTCACCAACCTCCATACCCAACAGAGGATGTTGGAGATGTGAGGGAGACCACCAGAAGTGCTATACGAGAAGGCAGAAGTGAGGCAAGTGAACTGACCCACTCTCCCAATGATCTTACAAAAAATATATGATTGCTAGTGAAGAAAATGGATTAACCAAGGCTGCATCTGAAACAAAAAAAAGTAGGATTGCTGTGATGATTACAGAAATGGCTCCAGGACTTAATTCCAGACTCAGTATCCAGCTCGATGGCCTTATCACCTTCGGGGCAGACAGAGATGTTACTGCTTATGGCTAGACTCAAGGAGGGGGTCTGTGCATTTACATTTGTGAGAACTGGTGCACAAATGTCTCTGTTGTGAAGACCTTCTGCTCAGCAGAGATAGAGTACCTACTGGTGAAATGCAGACCATCCTACCTCAGCCTTGCTGATTGCCTCAGTTTATGTCCCGCCTTTGGCTAATGAGGGTGAAACCATGAAGGAGCTTTACAGTGACATCTGCGGTCCAGCTGTCCCACCTGATGGTGCAATGATTGTAGCTGGTGACCAACCACGCCAACCTGAAAAAAATCTTAAGATTTCAACAGCACGTTAACTTCACCACCAGAGGAGAGAACACTTGGATCGGGTATACAGCAAGGTCCCTGGTGCTTACAAGGCTGCCCCTTGCTCCCTCCTTGGATACTCAGATCACATATTCATCCTGCTCCAACCCCGACATGCAGACTGCTGGTAAAATTAACTAAGCCAATTCATAGGGAGATTAGGATGTAGCTGAAAGGGTGGAGGGGTGGGGAGACACAGCAATGCTACAAAACTGCTTTGAGACCATAGAGTACACAAGCTCGGGGATGTCACGTAAAGCCATTGAATCAGGAAGAACAAACCCAACCTTCCTGGAAAATTGATTAAAAAGAGTTATTTAAACAAAGTTATAAAACTCAACTGTGAAGAAAAACTACATTTAAACTACATTCCAGCCTGGGGCTGGAGTTCAATCAGCACCCCGCATGAGTGGTCCGTCCACTCCACCATTGGGATGGGGGGAGGGGGTTGGGGAGTCAAAGAAAACTGACCATGTATGTGCAGAAAGATGCGAAATAGATGAGCCCTCAATGGCAGATGGCACAGCTAGTGCTTTTGCTAGCATTGGGAGATTCCAGCTGTTACAACAGGACTCTGATGAGAAGACATAACAGACACACAAGATAGTGATGAAGAGGATCAAGTTATGCAGAAGAAAGTTTTAAGTGTTAAAGGTAAAAAGCCAAAAGAATCAAAAAAAAGAGAAGTGTGCCCATGAAGATTTATTGAAGGAATTGAAGAATACAAGTAAACAAATTAAAAAATATTTTACCATTGTGAATAATTTGCAAGTTGCTAAGGGCAACTTGGATAAAAGAGTTAAGACTGTAGAAGATGGAGTGAAAGATATAAACGAAAGAGTGGGAAAAGTAGAGATTGACACAGATGCATTGGCTGTTAAGAGGGACAAAATGTGGGAAAAATTGGATACACTGGAAAACGGCAGAAGAAGAAACACCGGAAATGGTCGTCAAACGTGGTAACTGGCAAGACCTCGCACATGCTAAGATGTCTGTTTCAATAGGCCACCAGTGGAATGGTGAAACTGGCCAATCACCACCGGCAGATCCCAGGGGGCCCCCAATTGGGACCCAGATGGTGGAACCGACCAATCGATGGCCAGCCCACTCAAGCCACACCCCAGTGTTGACACAGCTGAACTCACTATAAAAGGCAGAGCTTACCGTGAATAAACTCGAATGGACTCTACTGGCTTGCATGTCTTCTTTCCTCTGCAAGTTTCGAGCTACAGCGCAGGAGCTACAACTGTGAGCTATATCCTGGCTGTAACAGTAGTGACCCCGCTACAGTAGTGACCTCAGCTGGTCCAAACGGCATTTTGGACCCGACGATGGAGCAGCAACCCAAGATCAATGCTATAGCATTGAAACTGCCCTGCTTCTGGACTGCCCAACAACAGGTGTGGTTCCAGCAAGCTGAGGCGCAGTTCACCATTCGAAGGATCTCCGACAACGACATGTGCCACTACTACATGGTCAGTGCCTTCGACCAGGACACCGCAGCCCAGATTATTGATTTTCTCTAGCTGCCCCAGAACAAGGTATGTAGGTGGCTATCGAAGAGCTACTAACCTGCACTTTCAGGCTCTCAAAGCATGATCACGCTGAACGTCTAATGCATATCAACAGTTTGGGGGACAGGGCCCATCCACCCTAATGAGCGACATGCTCGCTTTCTGCGATGGCCACACCTCTTGTCCACTGTTCCAGCAAATATTCCTGGAGAGACTGTCCGATGACATCCAGCTGCTCATTGCTGAGGAGGATTTTGATGACCCCAGAAAGGTGGCCACTTGAGCAGATGTGCCATGGGTGGTGAAAAGGGACGCCTCTACTTTGATTAACCAGGTGATGACACCACATCAACAACGCCTGGCCACGAGGAACATCAACCGGCCATATGACTAACTGTCTGTCTGACCAAGCGAACAAGACACCCCACTGGTGAGCTGTACTTTTATTATCATCAATGGTGGGGCTCTGATGCCCAGGGATGCTGCTCCCCTGCGCATTCCAGGTAAATACCCAAGCCAGCCGTCATTAAAGGCTGGAATGACTGGCAAACTGCAAAGCCTCCTACATATCCAGGACTCGCTGTTGGGCCAATGCTTCTTAGTGGACACTGGGGCACAATACAGCATCAACACCCCCAACAGCTTCGAGGCTTGCTGTGGCAAAATGGGCCGAGAACTTCGAGCAGCAAATGCCCCTCCACTTCGGGGACCGCCAGTTCACCTGGAAGTTCACTGTTGCAGCCATGCAGCAACCACTTTTAGGTGCCCACTCCCTCCTGGCGGACATCAAGGAGCATCAACTGCTACTGGTACACACCCAGATATTCTAATTACTCTCTCTCAACAGCATCAAGCTCACCAACCCCCACCTGCACTCAGAGTTCATCAAGATCCTGATGGATTTCCCCATCATCACCATGCCTAACTTCCATTTAAAAACATGGAGAGAGGCACCAGATCATGACTGAGGGCTCTCCCCTCCACACCAGGGCCCGCCACCTCCCCCCTGAAAAACTTAACTTGGCCAAGGATGAATTAAAAAAGATGGAGGAACTGGGCATCATCCAGCGCTCTGATAGCCCCTGGGCCTCACCCCTCCACATGGTCCCTAAGTTAGCAGGTGGCTGGAGGCCGTGCAGTGACTACTGCCACATCAACGAGGCCACTATTCCAGATTAATATCCCGCATCCCATATTCAAGACTTTACTACGAACTTACAGTGGGCATGGATATTTTCAAAGGTGGACCTCATCAGGGGCTATCACCAGATCCCAGTTCACCCAGATAACATCCCAAAGACCGCCATCATGACCCCCTTTGGATTGTTTGAATCCCTCCACATGCCCTTTGGTTAAAAAAAAACACAGCTATGACTTTCCTGAGGTTGATGGACGCGGTGGGCCAAGATCTGCTCTTTGCATTCTTCTACCTCAACGGCATTCCAATTGCCAGCTACACCACACTGAGCACGCCACCCACTCCAGTCTGAGCGATTTTGTCCTCACCATCAACCCATCCAAGTGCCATTTGGCCAAGAGGCTATTGACTTCCTGGGCCATCAAATCAATAGTCACAGAGCCAGACCGTTGCCAGCAAAGGTGGAGGCTAGCCACTCTTTCCCCATGTCTTTGATGGTGAAAGGGCTACAGGAGTTTGCAGGTATGGTCAATTCTATCACCGGTTCTACCTGCCACGGCACACATCATGAGCCCACTCTTTCCCCTTATGGCAGGACCCAATACAAACTTACAATGGACACAAGAGGCCACCAAGGTCTTCCAGGCCACAAAGAACACCCTAGCCAACGCAGCCCTCCTCATGCACCCCAGGACATCGCAGATATCTCCAGCACAGCAGTCGGGCTTGTACTTGAGCAGCTGGCCAACAACTGGCCTTTTTCAGTAAGCACCTTAGGCCACCCAGAGCTCAAGTGCAGTTGCTTTGACAGAGAACTGTTAGCTTTATACCTGGCAATTTGGCACTTTTGATACTTCCTGGAGGACAGGAAGTTAAAAATTTACACAGCCACAAACTCCTTTCATTCACCTTTTGTAAGGTGTCTGACCTGTGGTAGCCAGGCAACAGCATCACCTGTCTTACATCTCTGAATTTACTATGGACATTGAGCAAAAAGTCGGTAAATCCAACATAGTAGCTGACACCCTATCCCGGCCGGCTATCTCGGAGGTGCATGACTCTAACATTGACTATACGGCCCTGGCAGAGGTGCCGCAAGCAGACCCTGACATTTCAACGTAACAGACAGAACTCACCAGCTTAAACCTGGAGGACGTCCAGATCACCCCCAACAATCACATGCTGCTCTGTGACACCTTAACTGGTAAACCTCGCCCTGTTGTTCCAGCCACATGGAGGAGGTGAGTGTTCGACTCAGTCCATAACTTGGCTCACCCCACCATCAGGACTACTGTTAAGATGCTGGTGAGCAAGTACGTCTGGCATGGCCTCCACAAGGAGGTTGTGCTATGTGCCAGGACTTGCACTCATTGCTAGTCGTCCAAAATTCAGACCCACACAAAAGACACCCCTACAGACATTTGAGCCCACACGTTGCCAGTTCAACCACGTACACGTTGACATTGTGGGGCCCCTACCTGTATCCAGAGGTGCACGCTACCTCCTCATATTGGTTGATTGGGTGACCAGATGTCCCGAGGCGGTGCCACTATTGGAGGCGTCTTGGGTAGCATCTTTCAGGGTCCCCGAACACCTCACTTTAGACAAGGGGGGCCCTGATCACTTCTTCGCCCATGCCCTGTGGACCCAACTCCACCACACCCCAGTGCATCACCTGCAGGCCAACGGGTTGTGGAGAGGTTCCACAGACACCTCAAGGCCACTTTAATGGCAAGGCTGACTGGACCTAACTGGACTGACAAACTTCCCTGTGTCCTGTTGGGAATTCGAGCTACAACCAAGGAGGACCTCGAGGCATCCTCCACTGAGTTATTTTACGGCGCACCCCTGGTCATATTGGGTGAATTCGTAATGACCCCTGAGGACTTGGGGGAGCCCCCAGCAACCACACTGTCCCAGCTTCGCAAGTGCCTAGGAACCCTGGCCACCACCAAGCTCAGCCCCACATGTACATCCCCAAGGACTTGGCTGATTGCAAATACATATTTGTTTGAGGTGGGACACACCGACCACCTCTTACAAGGGGCCATACCATCTCATAAGAAAGAACAGCTCGAGGAGTCACGTGATGGAGTAGTGGCCGGACGGTGAACTCCAGCCCTCTCCAGAAAAGTCGGGAAAAACAAGAGAAAATACAAAGGCACAGAAATACAAGTTAAAGAAAAGTGAGTATAAAGGTGGAAAGAAGATGGAGACAAAAGAAGAAAAATCAAAATCAATGGTAAGAAGAGAGGAAGAGAAGACAACGGAGGAAAAAGGTGAAGGCCTTAACTGTCCGAAGAGGCCCGCTGTGGAGAGAGGAGCCCACTACCTCAGGTCGGTAGAAAAAGAACTACAACAATGGCTCACAGAGCCGAGTAAAAGTGCGCAACCACGCATGCAAAAAAACACACCGACGGGAGGGGGGACCAGCTGGGGAGTCGATCTCCACAGCCGACAACGACAGCTGCAGAACACCTGCAGCAAGAAGAGACCACAGAAGACAATAGAAACAAGAAAGAAGAGGAGGAAAGGGCACCAAAGAAACAACAGATGGCCAACCCAGAGGAAGAAGAAGAGGAAGAATACAGTGAAATAGATAAAGGGAAAGGCAAGGTAAAGGATATACTTGCTCTTGTTAGAGGATACATGGAGTCATTTAAAGAATGGCAAACACAGGAATTCAATGATTTAAGAAGAAGAATAAACAACACAGAAGAGAAAGTGAATAAAATAGATATGACCTTAACAGAAATGGGGAAAAAAATGGACAAGATGGAAGAACGGGCAGTAGCAGCAGACATGGAGGTAGAAGACTTAAAAAAGAAATTGGAGGAATCTAATAAAAAAACTAAAGAAACACAAGAACTACTAGCTCAAAAAATAGATATAATGGAAAATTATAACAGAAGAAATAACATAAAGATAGTGGGCCTTAGGGAAGATGAAGAAGGCAAGAATATGAGGGAGTTTATAAAAGAGTGGATCCCTAAGACCCTAGGATGTCCAGAACTACAGCAAGAAATGGAAATAGAAAGGGCACATAGAGCATTGGCCTCTAAACCACAACCACAACAAAAACCAAGATCTATTGTAGTAAAATTTCTAAGATATACTACAAGAGAAAAGGTACTGGAGAAGACAATGGAAAAAGTAAGAGAGGGCAACAAACCACTGGAATATAAAGGGCAAAAAATCTTCATTTATCCAGATATAAGTTTTGAACTCCTAAAGAAGAGAAAAGAGTTCAATACAGCAAAGGCGATTTTATGGAAGAAAGGGTATAAATTTACACTGAAGCATCCTGCGGTATTGAAAATATTTATTCCAGGACAACAAAACAGACTGTTCTCGGATCCAGAAGAAGCACGAAAATTTGCAGAACAATTACAAAAATAGACTGAGGGATGAAGACGGGTAATGAGAGTAAAAATGATCACGATTGATATGTATGTGGGTAAAGACAAAAATAGACTGAGGGATGAAGACGGGTAATGAGGGTAAAAATGACCACGATTGATATGTATGCGGGTAAAGAGGTATGAGAGTGAATAGAGACAATGGGCATACGTGAAAGTATCTGTAATTAGAGGAAAACATAGATAGTATAGACAAGAATTAATAAGGGAAGGTAATGGAATAGAGAGAATAAGGAGGGAATTAAAAGAGTGACCTTTGTGACATATGAAAAGTGAAATCTTTTCTGGGGGGGGCTGGGTGGGGGAAAAGAGCGGTCACTGCAAAATCAGTTGACGCTTGCGAGTGGATTCGCAAATCCAAATGGAGAGGGGAGATGTGGTTGTCCGACAAGGGATAAAGGACAACTCAGGAGGGGAAGGGGAGATTGGGGATAAAGAAGACAGAAATAGGAGAATAAGGAAAATGTTGGATGTTGTAGGAATGTTGTCTGGTAAAGAGTTGAAAATAAGAAAACAGATATAGAAAAGGAGGAAAGGTAATGATGGAAAAACGGAAAGAGAAGATAAACAAAATATAAAATGGCTACGCTGAACTATATGACTTTAAATATTAATGGAATACATAACCAAATTAAAAGGAAGAAACTACTAAATTTACTGAAAAAGGAAAAAATAGATATAGCATTTGTCCAAGAAACACACTTAACTGAATTGGAGCACAAGAAATTAAAGAGAGATTGGGTAGGACATGTAACAGCAGCATCGTATAATTCAAAAGCAAGAGGAGTGGCTATATTAATTAGCAAAAATGTGCCATTTAAAATAGAAGAGGAAATAATAGATCCAGCAGGGAGATATGTTATGATAAAATGTCAGATATATTCGGAGCTTTGGAATCTACTTAATATATATTCACCTAACGAAGAAGATCAAAAGTTTATGCAAGATATCTTTTTGAAGGTAGCTAATACGCAAGGGAACATACTAATAGGAGGGGATTTCAATCTGAATTTGGATCCAAATATGGATAAAACGGGGAAAAAAATTAACAGGAAGAACAAAGTAACCAAATTTATAATTAAATCAATGCAAGAAATGAAACTTGTGGACATATGGAGGAAACAAAACCCAAAAGAAAAGGAATACTCATACTACTCGACTAGACATAAAACATACTCAAGAATAGACCTATTTTTGTTATCAGCTAGTATGCAGGATAGAGTAAGAAAAACAGAATATAAAGCGAGAATGCTATCGGACCATTCACCCTTAATACTGACAGTAAAGCTAGAGGACATCCCTCCAAGAATGTATAGATGGAGATTAAACCCCATGCTACTTAAAAGACAGGATTTTAGAGAATTTATTGAAAAACAATTAAAAATGTACTTTGAAGTAAATACGGAATCAGTGGAAGATAAGTTTATACTATGGGACGCAATGAAAACATTCATTAGAGGACAAATAATAAGTTATGCAACCAAGATGAAGAAGGACTATAATCAGGAAACAGAGCAGTTGGAAAGGGAAATAGTAAACATAGAAAAAAAATTAGCAATAAAGGAAGATACAACCAAAAGAAGAGAATTGGCGAATAAAAAAATAAAATATGAAACATTACAAACATATAAGGTGGAGAAGAATATAATGAAGACAAAACAGAAATATTATGAACTAGGTGAAAAAACACACAAAATCTTAGCATGGCAGCTTAAGACAGAGCAAACTAAGAAAATGGTATTGGCAACAAGGAAAAAAGACAAACAAATTACATATAATCCTAAAGAAATTAAGGAAAACTTCAGAGAATTCTATGAACAATTATACCGAACTGAAAACGAAGGGAAAGAAGGGAAAATAGATGAATTTTTGACTAAAATTGAACTACCAAAACTACAAATAGAGGAACAAAATAAATTAACAGAACCATTTGGAACAGTAGAAATACAAGAGATAATAAAAAAATTACCAAATAATAAGACACCAGGAGAGGATGGACTCCCAATAGAATTCTACAAAACATTTAAAGATCTATTAATACCGCCCCTCCTGGATGTAATCAACCAGATTGATGAGACACAAAACTTACCAGATTCATGTAAAACAGCAATAATTACACTGATACTAAAACAAGGGAAAGATCCACTCTCACCAGCGTCATATAGACCAATATCTCTGCTAAACACAGATTATAAGATAATAGCTAAACTATTAGCAAACAGATTAGCAGAACAGGTACCGAAAATGGTAAATTTAGACCAAACTGGATTTATCAAAAAAAGACGCACAACAGACAATATTTGTAAATTTATTAACTTAATTCATGCAGTAGACGGAAATAAAGCACCTGCAGTAGCAGTTGCTTTAGACACAGAGAAGGCCTTCGACAGAGTAGAATGGAATTACTTGTTCAAAGTATTGCAAAAATTCAGTTTACCGGAGAAGTATATTAATTGGATTAAAGCATTATATAAGGGACCGTTAGCGAAAGTGACAGTAAATTGACATGTATCAAAGCAATTTAACTTAAGCAGGTCAACGCGGCAGGGATGCCCACTATTACCATTATTGTTTGCGCTAGCTATAGAACCACTAGCAGAATCGATAAGAATAGATAATAATATAAAAGGAATAAAAATAAAAGACAGGGAATATAAAATCAGTCTATTTGTGGATGATGTGATAGTGTACTTAACAGAACCAGAACTATCAATAAAAGAACTATATAAGAAATTGAAGGAATATGGAGAAGTGTCGGGATACAAGATAAACGTAAATAAAAGTGAAGCAATGCCTATGAATAACGTGGATTTCTCAAAATTTAAGAAGGAATCCCCATTCAGATGGCAAATGCAGGCAATAAGATACCTAGGAGTACAAATAAACAAAAATCTAGGCCAATTATATAAACTCAATTACAATCCACTAATGAAAAAATTACAGGACGATTTAGAGCATTGGAAAGAACTACCACTAACACTGATAGGAAGGATAAACTGTATTAAAATGAACATTTTTCCAAGGATACTATACTTATTTCAGGCATTGCCAATACAACTGACAGAAAAATTCTTCAAAGAGTTAAAGAAAATAATAAGGAAATTTTTATGGAGAGGGGGGAAACCGAGGATAGCACTAGATAAATTAACAGAATGGTATAAACAAGGAGGCTTACAATTGCCAAACTTCAAAAATTATTATAGAGCCGCACAATTAAGGTACCTATCAGATTTTTATCAAACAAGGGAAAAACCAGACTGGACGAGATTAGAATTAGATAAAATAGGGGAAAAGATACCTGAACACATATTATATAAATGGGACGAAAAATTGGTACAACATAGAACTTCTCCAGTATTACACCATCTCCTCAATATATGGAAGAAGATTCATGTCGAAAGAAATAAAACAAATTATCAATTACCCAAACTAATATTGACGCAAAATAAGCTACTCCCTTTTACAATAGACAACCTTTCCTTTAGAAAATGGGAAAAAAAAGGGATTAAAAGAATAGAAAATTGTTTTTCAGGAAGTAGATTCTTATCCTTTGAACAAATGAGAGATAAGTACAATATAACTGGAGATACAGCGCTGGCATATTACCAACTGAGATCCTACTTGAAAGATAAATTAGGAAGCAATTTGAGTTTACCAGAGGGAAGTAACCTTGAATATGTGATTACAGATACAATGTTAATCAAAAGATTTATAACAAATATGTATATTAAACTGCAAGAAAAGGAGAATGAGGAAACAAATGGTAAAACTAAACAAAAATGGGAACAAGATTTAAATATAAAGATAAAAAAGGAAACAAGGGAGAAATTATGTTCTGGAACGATGAGAAATACAATAAATACGAGGCTGCGTATGATACAATATAATTGGTTACACAGACTATACATTACACCGCAAAAGTTAAATAAATGGGACCCAACAGTATCTGATAGATGTTTTCGATGTAAAAAAGAAAGGGGAACAACAATTCATGCAATCTGAAAAATTTTGGGATGATCTCAATCAGATATTAAATAAAATAACAGAAAACAATATACCAAAGAATCCAGAGATCTTTCTCCTAAGTAACATAAAAAATAAAGATTTTGGAATTGACTTGGAAGATGCACAAAAAAGATTTGTTAAGATAGCCCTAGCCGTAGCAAAAAAATGTATTATGTCAACCTGGAAATTGGAAGATAATTTGAAAATACAACAATGGTATATAGAAATGAATAAATGTATTCCATTAGAAAAAATAACATATAGTTTAAGAAATAATATTGAAATATTCGAACAAGTATGGGAGCCTTACATTAAATACAATAGCGAAAACCTACCGGGTACAAACATTACCTAAGTTGATGGAAGGAGAAGGAAAGAAAAGAATGAACTCTGTAGAATATCTGGTGTATTTTTGTTGAATGACAACATTGTCTGACTGAATTAATGCAACCTAGATTGTATACCTAAAATGGATGAGAGGGGGGGGGTGGCTTGGGAGGAGGGAGGGGGGGGAGAAAAAGTCACTGTAAATGTGTGAAAAAGAAAAAGTGTATATCATGGCTATTGTGATTTATGGTGTGAAAAATAAAAAATTTAAAAAAAAGAAACAGCTCCACCTGTGTTCCGGACATCAGTGGCAGAGAGGAGATCTTGATCATCAACCAGTTGAAAGCAGCCTATTTAGACTCTGACCAGCCTATCACTCATCTGACCCACAGCGCAGGGGTCAGCCTGCTAAGAACTCTGCCCCGATCACCGGTTCTGGGGGGATCGTGTAGCGGCTCACGGCCTGCGCCTCAGCTCAACACCAGAAATGGCTGTTGAATGTGGCAACTGGCAAGACCTCACATGGGCTGAGATACCCATTTCCATATGCCACTGGTGAAACTGGCTAATCATTGCCTGTGGATCCCAGGGGCCCACTCGGGGCCCAGGTGCTGGAACCGATCAATCGGTGGCCGGCCCGCTCAAGCCACGCCCCAGTGGTGGCATGGCAGAGCTCCCCCCTAAATAAGCTCAGGATTGAATACACTCTACTGGCGTGCATGTCTTCTTTCCTCTGCAAGTTTCAAGCTACAACCATGAGCTTTAACCTGGCTGTTGCAGTAGCAACCCTGCTACAAAACAATATTAAAATAGTTGGACTTAAGGAAGGTACTGAAGGCCAAGATCCTATATGTTTTTTCCAAGATTGGATATATAAAGTTCTGGGAGTGGAGAAGGTTGGACAAAATATTGAAATGGAAAGGGCACTTTGAGCCCTTATACCGAGAACAACGTTAAATCAAAAACCATGTTTTATATTGTTTAATTGTCTAAGACATCAGGACAGGGAAAAGATACTGATTGCAGCAATGGAAGGCACAAGAGAAAGTGGTGGCCTGCTTGATTTTGAAGGAAGCAGAGTACTGTTTTATACGGATATACGTGTGGCTTTATTGAAGCGAAGACGAGAATTTAATCCTCCCTTTGGTAGAAAGGATACCAATTTGTGTTGCAACTTTGAAGATTATTCTGCCAAGTGATGAAAAAAAATTCTCTGCAGAGTTTGTGGAAACATTGCTGAGTATTAGACCAGAAGAGTGATTAATTTAAGATAATGTGTGTTTTTTTTTAAATTCAGATACAACTCTTGTATATAAAGAATGATATGGTGAATATTCCAGGGGGTTGAGGATAATCAGAGCCTGATTTCTATCATACCATGAGTACTTTTTGGTAATTGCCACAACTCATATAATGGAGGGGGTTAGTGTTGTATATTATATTAACAATGTTAGACATTGAGGGAGGGGGGTGTTTACTACTAAATTTGATGTATATCACATATGCTATGTTATATATATTCTACCTATCTCTTTTCTTTCCTTTCTGTTTAGACTGCTGGAGGGTATGTGCCCCATCACAGAGGACAAAGAATGAGTAACTTATTGGAGAAGACATGTGGGGAGAGGAAAAGGGGGAACATGTAGATATTGTGATGAACTTCTGTAGAGATGAATAACACAGAGAAAGACATGTCAATAGGCTAAATGGGATGGTGAAAAGAAAGAGAGTATTGTCACATGTTAAGAAAATGGGAGCTGACCTGGTCTTCCTACAAAAAACTCTCTTAATTGACAAAGAACATAAAAAATTAAAAAGGGACTGGGTAGGGCAGGTCTTTGCTTCTTCATTTAATTTGAAAGCAAAAGGAGTGGCAATCTTGATACACAAGAATTTTCCAGTTCAAGTACAGGATATGGTAAAAGACCCTGCAGGTAGGAATGTTATAGTGCACTGTCAAATATAGTAAGACCCTTGGACTCTTATAAATCTATATGTGCCAAATGTTGATGAGAAATTCATTTCAGAAACATTTCTTAATTTAGCAGATGCTTCTGTTTGGACCCAGTTTTAGTTAAATCAATGAGGGCAGTAAAAAGGACAAAAGTGGCAAACACCTCTTTGACATTAATGAGAGAGCTGAACTTAGTGGACAGTTGGAGAAGAATTCATCCAAGAGAAAGATTATTCTTTTTATTCAAATGATACATTTATTTTTAGTATCGGCTTAATTACAGGCAGGATTATGGATGCCAAATATAAAGTGAGAATTTTAATCAAATCATTCACCTTTGATGTTGAGATTAGACTTTCGTGATTTTATTGGAAGACAAATTCCAATATTTTGTGAGACCAACTGCAATTCAACTTCCAATAAATTTATCATGATGACGCTTTGAAAGCATATTTGAGAGGACAAATTCTAAGTTATACTTCTAAGATTAAAAAGGAATATACAAGAGAAGTGGAACAATTGGAAAAAGAGATAATTAACTTGGAAAAAGACCTCCAAATGAGGGCTCTGAAGAAAAGCATAGAAAACTTGTTAATAAAAAAACTTGAATATAATACATTACAAATATATAGAATGGAAAAAGCAATAAGAACTAAAAAGGGGTATTATGAGTTGGGTGAAAGGGCTCATAAGGTACTTTCTTGGCAGTTGAAAACAGAACAGGTCTCAAGAATGATTAATGTGATAAAATCAGTTACGAATATGACTAGCTATAAACTCAAGAAATTAATGAGGTTTTCAAGACAAATTTATATCAATCAGAATCTCAAGGAGATGTAAATAAAATAGAAGAATCTTTAGCACAAATAAGGCTTCCAAGGTTAGATTTGGAAGAACAGGTGGAACTGAATGCCCCCTTTACTCAGGAGGTGAGGGAAGCATTGAGCTCATTGCAAAGTAATAAATCTCTGGAGGAAGATGGTATCCCTCCCGAATTTTATTAAGAATTTAAAGATTTATTGATCCCTCTGTATATGAAGGTGTTGGATCACACATCAGAAGCACATATTCTCCTAGATCATTCGCAATGGCAATTATTAGTGATATCAAAAAGACAGGGATCCGGTAAAACTGACATTTTATGGACCTATTCCATTATTAAATTCAGATTATAAAATTATTGCTAAAATCTTGGCAAATAGACTGGCGAAAGTTTTGCTGAAATTGATAAACATAGATCAAACTTTCCACTTTAAGTATTCCCTATGCCATAGGTGCTCTGTGATTAGTAGGGGATTGCTTAAGGTGGTATGCGGGTGGAAAGAAAATGTTTGAAAACCACTGTTTTAATTATATCTAATTGACTCATTATGTGGACCGTTTCATAACTCCAGAGGAAATGGGCCAATAACAATTTTTCTCAAGCAAATATTTCAGTAACAATTGGGTCTAGAGCAGTGATTCTCAACCTTGCTTTTCCACTGACATACCACCTTAAGCAATCCCTTACTAAATACAGAGCACCGATGGCATAGGGATTATTTAAAGTGATATGTGAATGGAAAGAAAAAGGTTGAGAACCACTGTGCTAACCGCTACACTAACCATAGCTATATGTTGGCAATTTTGAAGTACAAGTGTAGGGAAATTAACTGCAACCCCATATGAGTATTGTGAGGAGTAAAGGAAGATGAGAAAATGGTGAACACAAGCTGAGGAAGCATGCTCCTGGTTTGGCTGTGAATCTTGGGAGGTTCACAGATCGGGCTTACAGACTCTGTGGAAGCAGCAGACCAGTGTAGGACACCAGAAACATGGAGAACAGAGGTCAGGTGAGGCGGGGAGAGTCGCAGGTGGAATCCTAGAGCTCCCAGGATTGTTAAGAATAAATAGAGTTAAAACCTCAACTGATTTGCCAAAATACCAAAAAAGGATGTGGGAAGAAGCCTATAACAAAAATGACTAAGAAGAGTAAATTTGCAAATAAGAGCACGAAAGAATCTCCATCGAAGCGAGAGACCCAGCCAGAGATGCCTCGTGGCGAGGAAAACGATGGGGCTGCCCCAAGGCCCGAGGAGTAAGCTACAGCTTCAACTGAACAACCACACAGCAAGGAGGATGAGACTCGGACGAAGACAGTGCTGCCGCCCGGCAAGTGCACAAAGAAAGCCCCTCCGAAGTCCCTGGAGATGGGGAGAAGCTTGGGGCCCTCCTCCTGCAACGAGAATGCCAGGTCGGGCACCCTCGCGGTACGTGCGGGGCCTGTGATGAAGTCAGTGCCCGTGGCGGTCACAGGGCAGTGACCCAGAAGAGCGTGGAGAGTGGGCCAGCCCAAACATAGAAGAAGCCACGAAGAACCGGCGTTGACTCCTGTATCAAGAGGGAGGTTGAGACTCACCTCAGCTCCAGCAACGGGTCTGGGGCCAAGCCGCACGGTGTGGCTGGTGACACAGTAGCGAGCGGCGTCAGGTCGAGCATGGCAACCAGTGGGTCCAGCGATTGTTGGGAAGAGACAGCGAACACCAGCAGCAGCAGAGATGGGTCCAGGAGCTCTGAAGGGGATGAAGACAGCAGTGGAGGAAAGCTCCCTGTCAAAACAAAACAAGCAGGGAGGCTAAGACCTCTCCCTGCGTGATGTTATGGAGGCACCGGGCCAAATGGAAGACAGGCTCTTCCAACTGTCGAGACAAGTGCCCAAGATATGGGAGGGAAGTTGAACAAGGTCCAGGGTACCCTATCTGGGCTGATAGGTAGGGTAGCTGAAGTGGAGGAAAGGGTAGAGACAAAAGAGGAAAGGCAAAACTGAAGACACCATACATAGTATGGGTAATAAATTAGAGATGCTGCTGAATGAGAGGGAGAATATCTGGAGAAAATTAAATGCCCTCAAGAACTATAGAAAGCAAATTAACATTAAAATAGTGGGGCTAAGAGAAGGGATCGACCTTCCCTTACTTTTCAGACCTGGATCCCTGAAGTGCTGGGCAAGGGTATATTGGGAGAAAAGATTGAGATAGAAAGGGCTCATAGATTCCCTTCTCCCAAAACCAAGTCCCAGGCTGAGACTACATTCTGTCCTAATAAGATTGTTGTATTATCAGGACAGGGAGAGAATATTAGGAGCGGCAGCAATGTGTGCAAAGAAGAGGGTCCCCCTTAGAGGTAGAGGGAAATAAAGTCTTCTTCTAACCAGACACAGCGCAGCACTTTTGAAGGCCAGGAAGGCGTTTGAGCCAGCCAAAAGGCTCATCAGCAAAAGGGATACAAATGTGTACGGAGACATCTGGCCACCCTGAAGGTGATATTATTGGAAGGAGAAAGGAAATTTATTGCAGATTCAGAGATGGCATGGGAATTCGCCGAAGGTCTGCCCACATTGGGGAGCACAATAAAGTTAAACCCAACTGGGGATTAACCTATAATGGTTTTTATTACTGTTACGGAGTCCAGAGGACCAAAAACCAGCAGCAATAGATATGCAACACAACAGGGTTACTTAAACAAAAGTAGTTTTTAAATTATATTTGAACAAGAAAACAAAATTAAACTTTAACTTATTACTTAACCTACTTAATCCCCCCTCTAATACTAAGCGCAGGTATGTGTAATGTATATTTAAGATTAGGAAAGTTATTTGGATCGCAGTCCAATCTCATTGGTTGCAGGCAATTCTTGTACTGTGCACAGAAGTTACCATTAAAGAAGTTCACCAGTCTTTGGTGCTTAATTGACCACTCAGGAGGGTTCTTGCTGGTTTTCAGAGAGAGAATCCTTTTGTTCCAGAACATCCACACCTGATTCCTTTCCGATCAGTCTTGCTGACGAAACTTGCCCCCTTTAGGGTTCTCCAGATGATCCTCTTTCTTTTGGGTCACCTCAGACAGCTAATCTTCTCCTTTGACCAGACAGCCTTCCAAAGGTTTGCCAGCTTTGTCCTTCTGGAACTGATTTCTGTGTCCTTCCTCTCTGTTTCACTCCCTCCCTCTCTGAGAGCAAAACTGTTCTGTCTTCCTGCAAAAATCACATGCTTTCCCAGGCCAGCTGTATTCTGCACCTTGGTTGCTCTTTCTGCAAAGAGCACTCTGCAAAAGTTGTGTTTTGAGATGTGTGTGTGCAAGCTGCTCTAGCAATTCCTCCCAAACCACCTCAAAATACTCTGTCATATTACATTATGAATTTCACCCACAGGGATGCACAGATATATTATGGACTGCAAGATATGTTGGCATTTGAATTGAAAAAAGGTCCATAAAGAGGATATGTCAAGTGAACAAGAAGTTATAATTAGTTTTTCTTAGGGAGCATAGGAAACGGAGAGAGGAGTACATGGGTTCCGGTGACACAGCCTGTTATGGGGGGTGGGGGGGGTTTGACAACTGAGGGAGGTTGGCAACAGAGTAGGGGGGGAGGGTGAATGTAACATGGGGCAAAGGTTACATTGCGAGGGTAATAGGGGGTTAAGGGAAGGTATGGCTGTGAACGGTCCTTGAGTCTTTTATTCTTTTTTGATTAGTCATTTGGGTTTTTGTCTTTGTCCTTGTTCCCACCCTCGTTCCTTACCTAGTTGTTTTAGTTTTTGCTCCTTAGGGTCTGGCATGGTGCATGCAGATGGGAGCCAATGGCTGATGGTGAGAGGCTGGCTGAGGAGGGAGCCTTTGAGCCACTGAGGTACAAAGACAATTTGGTCATGACAACCCCTGGAGTAATGAATAAGAGTGCAAGGTTTACAAGCATTAATGTTAATGGTCTGAATGGAACGATTAAGAGAAAGAGTCTTGGCACACATTAAGAAGATAGAAACGAACTTGGCCTTCCTTCAAGAAACTCACTTAATGGAGTTTGAACACCAAAAGCTGAGGAGCAGGTGGGTGGGCCAGGTATTGGCCTCCTCATTTGGTTTGAAAGCAAGGGGGGGGGGGAGGGAGTTGTAATTTTGATCAGGAAGAGTGTAAGAGTGTTCCAGTAAGAGTAGAGTGTGACGACGGATAAATCCAGTAGATTCATAATGGTGCACTGTCAAATGTATTCAGAATCCTGGACTCTAATCAATTTGTATCCCCCAATATAGATGAAGAAAAATTCATTCAAGATATTTTCCTTAGATTGGCAGAAGTGAAAGAGAATTTTCTAATTGGGGGAGATTTCAATTTTTGTCTGAATCCTGTTTTGGACAAGTCAACAAAAAGAATAGCGAGAACAAAGGTGGCACATGCTGCTAGTGATGGTATGAAAGAGCTGAATTTGATAGATGTATGGAGACAGAAGCATCTGAGAGACAGGGACAACTCCTACTCAACACAACATGACTCCTACTCTGGAATAGATTTTTTTTCTGGCTTCAGCCCATTTAGAGGGTAGGATCATGGAAACTGAGGATATGGCAAGGCTATTTTCAGATCATCCACCTTTAGTAGTCAAGATTGAAATGCTGAATAAGCATTGCTGTTAAGAAGCCGGAGTTTTGTAACTTTTTAAGAGGACAGATAGATATTGTTCTGTGAGACTAACTGCGCCTCCACTCCAGATAAATTTCTTTTATGGGACACCCTCAAAGCATATTTGAGGGGTCAAATAAGTGGATATACTAAAACAATAAAGAAAGAATATGAGAGGGAGATCGGCAAATTGGAATAAGAAATCTCTCGTTTTGAATAGGACTTTCAAAAATTAGTCTCAGAAGATCAATATAGGGTCCTAACAAATAAGATGAAGTATAATACACTTCAAAAGGATAGTATTGAAATGGCCATACCACAGCCTAGGCAAAAATATTATGAATTGGGGGAGAGGGCCAATAAGGTCCTGGCATGGCAGTTGAGAAAAAAAACAAGCCTCAAAAACGATCAACGCAATACAAAGGGGGGGGGGGGGGGGGGCATGGCAGGATCTCTTACAAACCAAAGGAAATCAATTACATCTTCCAGGAATTTTATGAAGGTTTATATAAATCAGAATTGGAAGGGAGGCTTTGCCAAACTTTGATCCAGAAAGACAAGGCGACTTAGACTGTCCCTTCAAAGAAGAAGAAATAGTGAGTGCACTGAACTCATTGCAAGTCGATAAGTCATTAGGGGAGGATGGGTTTCCTCCATAGTTCTACAGGGAATTTAAAGATTTATTTTAATACCTATTTATATGGAGGTGATAGACCAAGCAATGGAGACTCAGACTCCCAGAATCTTTCTCGATGGCAATCATTACGATGATTTTGAAAAAAGATAAGGACCCATTAAAGCCGTCCTCTTATAGACCTATTTCACTATTAAACACAGACAACAAGATAATTGCCAAAGCCCTGGGAAATAGATTTATGAAATATCTGCTAGAACTAATTAACAAAGATCAAGTGGGTTTTGTGCCAAAAAGATAGGCTGCGGACAACGCGGGCAGATTGCTAACCATAAAGCACTGGGTGCAAACTAGAAATAAGAAGGGTCTCGCTGTGACTCTAGATGCAGAAAAGGCCTTTGATAGATTAGACTGGGACTTTTTAATTTAAGGTCCTGGAGAAAATTGGGCTTGGGCCAACTTTTATAAATTGGATAAGGGCACTATATCATGTGCCCAAGGCAAAAGTTGTGATGAACAGGCAGATTTCTTCCACCTTCCCACTCACTAGATCAAGCAGACAGGGATTCCCACCATCTCTAGCTCTGTTCGTACTGGCAATGGAACAGTTGGCTGAGGCCATTCATCAGGATCCAGACATTAAAGGATTTCAAGTTTGCCAGGAGGAACACAAGATCAGTTTATTTGCTGATGACGTACTGGTATATTTGACAGACCCAGTAAGTTTGTTGCCCAGGCTGTGATCTACTCTGGAGGATTATGGGGAGATCTCCAAGTACAAAATAAATTGGGATAAAAGTGAGATTATGCCATTTAATGGAGGGGATTATAGCCAATTCAAAAAAAGTTATCTAATGTGGCCCCAAAATAGGATTAAGTACCTAGTAGTCAAAATTGATAATGACTTATTAAACTATACTCCCTTGCTGAGAAAGATTGAGGAGGACTTAAGTAGATGGACATCCCTGACTATAACGCTGGTGGGCAAGGTCAACTGCATAAAAGTGAATGTGTTGCCAAGATTTCAGTATCTCTTTCAGACCTTGCCTGTGGCATTGCCCAGGGGCATTTTTTTCAAGCCTTGCTCTCGCAATTAAGAACATTCCTATGGAATGGGAAGGTAGCCAGGGATCTCTATGGAAAAATTAACCTGGGACTATAGTCTGGGCAGATTACAGTTGCCAGACTTTAAAAAAATACTATTGGGCAACCCAGTGGAGGTACATCTCCTCACTCTTTGAGGGGGGAAAAAGAGGTACTGTCCTGGGTACAAATTGGACTGCACTTGGTAGGCGAGAGGGTAGCAGAGGACCACTTATAAATGGGATACCAAATTACTATCTGGAAAAACAGACAGCCCCATTTTAAGACAAATTATTCACATTTGGAGTGATATTAATCGATATTTAGGAATAAAATTTGGGCTGTCTCCAAAAAACACTCCTGACTCCAAACTGTTTAATACCTTTGAATGTCATTCAAGCAGCTTAGACAGAAATATAATTTGTCAAATAAAACATTCCACTGCTACCTTCAGATAAGATCTTTTCTCCAGGACAAACCAAGTCCAACCATGGCCCTGCCAAAGTGCAGTGACACAGACACCAGGATTCAAAGAGGAAACACACAAAAATTCATTTCAGCAATGTATTTCCTGCTCCAAGTGGAAGGACCTAAGCGATGTCTTCATAAAGCGAGACAGAGGTGGGAGACAGAACTGGGAACAATGATCGATGAGCGGTGCTGGTCTGACTTGTGTCGGTTCAGCATGACCACAGTAATCAATGCAAGATACAGGCTGGTGCAATACAACTTCTTGCACCAGATGTATCTAAAACCACAAAGGATTAACAGGTCCAAGCTGGAACTGTTGGACTAGTATTTCAGATGCGACATTAAGACAGGAACCTTTGTGCACATGACTTGGGCATGTACCAAGGTGAGGCCCTTGTGGGCAAAGCTAGGTGAAGTCCTAGGGAAAATCATAGGTAAAGAATTCCCACAGGATCCTGAGTTGTTCCTGCTGGGTAACATGATCGACATAAGACTTGCAATGAAGCTGTCCAAATTCAATTTGTAATGATTGCATTGGGAGTGGCCAGGAAGTGCATAGCAGTTACCTGGAAATCTGACCTTTACCTGAGCATTGCGCAATGGAGCAAGGAGATGCAAGCCTGTGTTTCCCTGGAGAAACTTGCCCATAACCCGAGGGGAAGGTATGGCCCCTTTCAAAAATTAGGAGCGCAGCTGTGAAAAGTACAGCCTTGCCTTGGGCCCGTCTCACCCTAAACAAGGGGCCTGCCATAGCCCAGCCAGGAAAAGTCGGGGAACAAAGGGAAATCAGCCTAGTTCCTCCCTGCTGCACCTGACCAATAATTCCCCAATATGATTTATCCCTTTGTTTTGGATGTTTCGATGCTTAAATGTCTCGTTTGGTTACCCACTCGTCCATGTGTTGAGTGTTTGAGGTTTAGGGAATGGAGTTTTGGGGGGGGGGGATGTGAGAGGATAAGGGGTATTAGGCTTGGACTTTATTGTAAATTTGTATAGATATGACATAGATGTGGTAATTGATGTCAACTTGTAATGACGATTGCTGCCAAACTGTAAATTACTGTGCCTAAACATGAAAAACTATAAAATATTAAAAAACAGGGAGAACCTCCCATTTGAGTAGGAGAAGCAGAGGCAAGGACCCAAAGGGATGGTGACTATGCCAGAAGATAAGTGTGAGCCTCAGAGTCTGAGGGACTCACAAAAGGCCGTGGGTAACTTGCAGTCTGCTAGCCACTGACTGATGGGAACCAGGTATTGCAATATATTGAAAACTGAGATGGAAAGTTTTGGGGGGAGTAAAGGAATTGAGTAGGACAAGAATGTGAGGTTGAGGCCTAAGAGAGGCCTTGTTTCTATTTCTTGCATTCACCTGCCAAAATGAACACAAGTTTGAAATTAACAACAGACAGCATTCCTTTAACTATGCGTTCTAGAGTGACCATGTTACCTTCTGTACGCCTTTATTCTGTTCATTGAGCAAATAAAATAATGCAGGTACCAGCTTTCAGATTTGTGTTTGTGGACCGAAAAGGAATGATCTCCAATCACGCAACCTATTATTGCTTCTATGGGTGCTTCTGCGAGTGGTGGGGTTGGGGGGGGTTGGGTTTCATCTTTCCTTTTTATTCTCTGTCCCTTTCCTGTTTTTAGCCACTTATCATTTCAGTAAAGCTCAATGTAGGTTTGAGGGAAAGCATTTTGCTCTGACATAGCACCCATTCAGTTACAGCCACCAACTTGTTGGTTTTTTTTGTGCAACTGATTTTGTTCCCCAATCCCATGTTTCTTTTCAAAATACACCAAGGATTCTTTGAGACTAAATAGAACAAGTGGATGGTATCTCTATTAATATCTCACCTGAAAGGTGCAAGATATGTAACATTAAGTACAACTAAGATTATGTAGTCAACCCAAAGCTGAAAATCCATCATCTTTTGATTCAGAATACTATTACCAATTACATTATAAAAGCTTGTCTTTTGACCCAATCTACTACCACATAAAATCTGTACTCAAAAGAGATGAGCCTTCAATCAAACATCCATAAACATGATTTGACATGGTGCTCCATAATCTGATAAAGCTGTATAAAAACAAACACCTCCGAGTTTCTGTCCCATATTTCCTGTTTCCAATCTTGTGACTATATTCCCTTGTTCTAGACCAGTTAGCCACAGGAAAATATAAATTCCCTATGACTCTGACTCATTCCTTCAGTTTGAAATATATTTCAAATATATTTGAACTCTCACCTAGATATTGCCATAATTTTTGAAAAATTATTCATAAATATGCAAGAGAATAGTGAACACGTGGCAGCCCACAATTGCAGAGATCAGGCCGGCACATCGCGTGGCAGGACACGTGGAGATTGATCACTAAAGCGACTCCCAGGACAATGAACCAGCGGGAGTAGAAGTTGGGACAGTCCTAAAATGTCATTGGTCAAGCTGCCCAGCTAACTCAGCAGAAACAGGCTGGGGAAGAAGGGCATTCATATGCATGGACATTCCTAGAATAGATGTCTGAAGACATCCAACTGCTCCTGGTGGATGCGGATTTCACCAACCCCCGGAAAGTCGCAGCACGAGCAGACATTCTGTGGAAACAGAAGTGTTCAGCTACCAGGCGGCTCGTAAAGAAGTCCCGCAATCAGACCAGAGCAGTCCCAAGCAAGGAACAGCAGATGAGAGGCAGGAATGAGTCCAGCGACAGATGGTGCTTCTACCACCGGAGATGGGGCACCGAGGCCTACCAATGCCAATACCCCTGCGAGTCCAGGGAAACGACAAGGCTGTTACTTATGGCCACGATGTCTGGCCACCAAGAGAGCCTCCTGTACATCTGGGACCACCTGTCCGGCAGACGCTTCCTGGTGGATACAGGAGCAGAGGTCAGCGCGATACCCCCAACAGGGTTGGAGACTAGGCACAGGCTAGCAGGACCCACGTTGAGGGCTGTTAACAACAGCAGTATACGGACCTATGGCACTTGTAGGGCCGAGCTGCTATTCGAGGGCAGTCACTTCTCATGGGATTTCTGCTGGCCACAGTGAAACAACCACTCCTCAGAGCAGATTTCCTGCGAGCCCACAGACTCCTAGTGGACCTTTGTGTAAGCGACTCATCCACACCGAGACCTACCAGACCATCGCACTGAGGGACGCTAGGTTTCTGGCAATGCACCTGGACTCCATCCACAGTTCGGATGATGAGTCCTTCAAGGTTCTAGCGGGATTCCCGGCCATCCTTTCCCCTCAGTTCACAGCGGAGTTGCCTCAATACAACATCAGATATCACATCCTGACTAAGGGCCCACCTCTCCACGCAAGGGCGAGACAACTTCTCCCAGAGAAGCTCTGATTGGCCAAGGAGGAGTTTCGCAAGCTCGAGGAATTGAGTGTTGTTTGACGGTCAGACAGCCCATGGGCCTCACTGGCCCCAGCAACTGAGGGCTGGAGACCATATGGCAACTATTGCTGGCTCAACGAGGCCACCAACCCAGACCGTTACCCCGTGCCACACATCCAGGATTTTGCGGCAAACCTGCACAGGGAAACAACATTTTTAAAAGTGGACCTCATGCGAGGATATCACCAGATCGCGGTGCATCTTGATGACGTCCCTAAGATGGCCATCATCACTCCATTTTGGCTGTTCGAGTTCCTGAGGATGCCATTCAGGCTCAAAAATGCGGCACTGATATTCCAGCAGCTGATGGACGCAGTTGGCCGAGACCTGGACGGCACTTTCGTCTACCTCGACGATATTCTCATGGCAAGCAGAACCCGACAGGAACACCTTCAGCACCTCCGAAATCTCTGTAGTCATCTGCAGGAGTTTGGCCTCACCATTAACCAGGCCAAATGCTAGTTTAGCCTTTACACCATTGACTTTCTAGGCCACAGGATTACAAAGAAAGGGCTCACACCACTGCCCAACAAGGTAGAGGCCATCCGCACCTTCCCGAAGCCCAGTACAACCAAAGGTCTGCAGGAGTTCATGGGGATGATAAACTTTTATCACAGGTTTATCCCAGCAGCTGCCCAAGTGATGCACCCTCTATTCATCCTTATGTCCGGCAAGGAGAAGGACCTGACCTGGGACAACGAATCCACACGTGCGTTTGTGGAAACCAAAGAAGCCCTAGCCAAAGCTGGACTCCTGACCCACCCCAGAACAGATGCACCCACGGCCCTCACAGTCAATGCCTCAGGAACAGCGATTGGTGGAGGCCTGAAGCAGCAGATAGAAGAAGTTGGAACCCTCTAGCTTTCTTCAGCAAACATCCGCGGCCCCCTGAACTAAAGTACAGTGTTTCCGATAGAGAGCTGCTGGCACTGTACTTAGCTATCCGCCACTTCCGGTACTTTCTTGAGGGAAGGGTTTTCACGGACCACAAACCACTGACTTTTGCCCTGGCTAAAATCTACGATCCCTGGTCAGCCCGCCAACAGAGACACTGGTCTTACATCTCGGAATACACCACTGACGTCAAGCACATCTCGGGCAAAGACAACGTGGTCACGGACGTCTTGTCAAGACACAGCATCCACTCCCTGGTCAACGGTCTGGACTTGGCAGCACTGGCAGAGGCACAGCAGCAGGACGGCGAGATCCCGCAGTACAGGACGGCGAGATCCCGCAGTACAGGACGGCGAGATCCCGCAGTACAGGACGGCGAGATCCCGCAGTACAGGACGGCGAGATCCCGCAGTACAGGACGGCGAGATCCCGCAGTACAGGACGGCGAGATCCCGCAGTACAGGACGGCGAGATCCCGCAGTACAGGACGGCGAGATCCCGCAGTACAGGACGGCGAGATCCCGCAGTACAGGACGGCGAGATCCCGCAGTACAGGACCACTGTCACAGGCCTTCGGCTTCAGGACGTTCCAGTCGGCACAGGTACTACCACCCTCCTGTGCAACGTGGCTACCGGTCAGGTTCGACCTATTATCCCAATGGCATGGAGGTGACAAGTTTTTGACTCCATCCATGGGCTGGCATATCCATCCATCAGGACTACGGTCTGGCTGGTGGCCAGCAAGTACATGTGGAATGGATTGCAGAAACAAGCCCAGGGGTGGGCCAAGGCATGTACACAGCCAAAGTACAGAGACACACCAAGATCCCCCAACAGCCTTTCAAGCCAACAGAACACAGGTTTAATCACATTCATGTGGACATAGTGGGACCCTTGTCAGTCTCTCAGGATTACCACTACCTGTTCATAGTGGTCGACCGCTTCACCCGGTGGCCAGAAGCAATCCCCCTGGCCGACACATCCACCAGGCCCTGTGCCAAATCTCTCCTCTCGTCCTGGTTTGCAAGATTTGGATTGCCACAGCACATCACTTCTGACCGAGGCACCCAGTTTACCTCCAGTTTGTGGACTGACATTGCCAACCTGTGGGGTGCTCAGCTACACCATACAATGGCATACAACCTGCAAGCCAATGGCTTGGTGGAGCGCTTCCACAGGCACCTCAAGACCGCCCTCATGACCAGACTCAAGGGCCCCAAATGGGTGGACGAGCTACCATGGGCACTACTGGGCATCCGAACAGCACTAAAAGACTTCCACGCATCTTCCACTGGGCTAGTCTACGAAGCCCCACTCACGGTACCCAGGGATTTCGTTCCACAAGCCAGAGGACACCAGGAGGAGACAACCACCTTCCTGGACAGGCTGCGTGAAAAGGTCGGTAACCTAGCTCCGATCCAACCCTCCAGACACTGACAAGCCAAGTCCAACATCCCCAAAGAACTCAAGGACTGTAAGTACATATTTATACACAGAGGACCCCACCGTTCACCACTGCAGAAGTCAGAAGATGGTCCCTTTCAAGTCATCCGGAATAATAGAGCCACCTTCGAGCAGGACATCTGTAGTAAACCAAAGGTCTTCACTACAGATAGACTCAACCTGCCCACACAGACCCACCAGAACCTGTAGAGACACCAAGACTTTGGAGACTATACCTATGGACACTATAGATTGTAATGATGGTTCTTGGGGGGGGGGGGTGGGGGTAATGTGGCAGCCCGCAATTGCGGAGATCGGGCTGGCAAATTGCGCAGCAGCATACGCGGACAGAGATTGCTAAAGCGACTCCCAGGATAACGAAGCCCTAAAATGGCATTGGTCAAGCTGCCCAGCTAACGCAGCAGAAACAGTCTGGGGAAAAAGGGCATTCATATGCATGAGTGTTCCCGGCCACTACTGTTATTCATATGGATGACTCAGTCAATCAGCAAAAATGGCAGGAACTTGAACAGTATTAAAGCAGCTTTTCCAGCCCTAATAAAGGAGTGATCTTAACCTGACACACCATGTGTGTGTGTTTCTTTGTAGCAGTCAGCTACACAGCTACAAACATAAATAATCTTTCTGATTAAGTTCAAGGTCCACTTTGAATAGTTTCCTATGAACTTTGAAAATATTTGAGTGAATGTTTTTTTTACTGTTGAGATCCAACTGAGAAACAACAGCACTTTTGTCTGTTTAAAGTTTTATTTCCAAAGTAAGAACAAATGATTGTATTTTCCTTTTGATGCTATTAAGAATTGCAGTTAGACACTCCCATATTTTATTCCAATTACATACATGAGGCCAAACTCTAGCTTTCATTTTATGACAAAATCACCTTTCTGTAATAAGCAGAGTGAAAAATGGCCAAAGTTGTGAAACTTTATTCACAAAACAATTGTAAAATAATCTAAAGATTCTGCAGCCTACAAATTGTAATCAGCAGTGATGCATCCAAAGGGCTTGCAAACTTTGTATTAATAATTTTCTTTTTATGCATTTGCTGCTGTATGCTTATACAAATCCCTGGTAAAATAGCTGTGCAACCAAACACAATGGCAATAAAGCATTTTGCCATATTGATGTATGGGAAGAAACTGAAACACCCAGGAAACCCACATTGAACAACAATCTTGCTCTCAAAGCCACCAAAATGAAGGAGCTGTTTATATATAGATTTTAGGAAGGAGAGGCTGATTGCATTGATGGGAAGAAGGTGGAGAGCCTAAGTTCCTGAGAGCCAATGTTTCAGAAAACCAGCACATGAATGGCACCATGAAGAAGACACACCAACACTTCTACATTCTGAGGAGATTTGGCACATCACTGGATACTATCAAACCTCTACAGTTGCACTGTGGAAAGAATACTGGCTGTTTCCACTATAGCTTGGTTTGGCAATTCAATTGCCCAGAATTACAGAAGGCTGCAGAAAGTTGTAAACAGAGTCAGGTCCATGATAGGCACTGACCTCTCATCCAGTGCAAACAATCAAGGTGCTACATGAAAGTAGCAGCCAACATCAGAATGGACCCCACCACAATGGCCTCACAATCTGTTCTCACTATCTTCAGGCAGAAGGTACAGAAGCTGAAAAACCAGCACTTCCTGGTTCAAGAATAGTTTCCTTCCAACAGCTATCAGACACCCGGATCTCCCCTTGGTACATTGATTATAGACTGCTCTGACCCACAGAAGGACTGTCTGGACCATCGTAAGTCATTTTTTTTGCATTGGGATTACTACGAATATTTATACAAGGTATTTATTGTCTCTTTTAATTTAATTCAATTATTAGGGCAGCATGGTGAGTGCAGCAGTTACTGCACCAGCAAATGGTACCAGAATTTGAATCCCATGCTCTCACCATTCGAAACATACCAGGGGTTGTAGGTTAATTGGGTGTAATTGGATAGCACGGGCTAAAAGGCCTATTACCATGCTCTAGGTCTAAATTTTAAAAATACATTTTTTACTATTATGGTTTTTCTTTACAAGTACCTGTTTGGCTGCAGCAATTATTTTGGTGCATTTGTTCATTGTACAACATGGATAACGAACTCATCATTATTATAGTCAGAGGTCAACTGTGCAAACTCCACACGAATAGCACCAGAGATCAAGATTAAACCCAGGGTTTTGGAACCGTAAGCAGTACTCTAATAGCTGAGTCACCCTGACAGGAAACAGGCAAGGGAATCTGTGGACAATTTATAGTTGAGCAACATTCAAACACTGCTCCCTGGTAATGTTACTGCTGTTTAGGTACTGTAGATGGTGCCCCTGCTTTTCATTGCAAGACACCACCCCATAAAGAAAGCTTACTCAGAAGAACACAGAAAGCTCCCTTCCTTATTAATAATGTCTTGGCATCACAATATTTTCAGCATTACTTAACCCAAAATTGCTTTGAAAAATGTATTCACTGTTTACAGATGTACCAGAAAGCAAAAATGTATGCACTGTTTTTGTACAAGTTGGAGCAGCTTAAGCCCTACTCTGGTTTTATGTGATAGAATGGAACAGGTGGAACTCTCCTCTTACAAACTATCATATTGACTAATAGCATTACACTATTACAAAATTGAGGAACATCACTTGTGCTTTCACAAGTTGTGGGTCAATCAACAAAAGCTAAAGTGGAATGTGCCTGACACGTTGAGCTCCCTATCTGAATCAAAACGTTAGGGAATTAAAAGGAACTTGCTGTTAAACATTTCATACTTTGAGGAGATTTAGTGCACTGTGGAAATTATACAGAATGGCTGCATCACAACCTAATTTGGCAATGCTAGTGCACAGGAGTGACCTTCTCCTATGCAGGTTGCTTAACTGGGCTGAAGAGGCCTGCCTCCCCTTTTAGGTTGAACCATTTCTGGAGATCTATGACCGCTGTCCCCAGTTATGGAGTGGTGCGCCCTGGAATCGGCCTGCGTGCGTTTACTCCTGCCGCGGCCGAGTAAAGGGGATGCAGCTTTGGTTGAGGATCAGAAAGAAAGGTTCTAGTAGAAAATTTTTTTTTAAACTGGAGAGAACTCTGCAATGGAGTTCACAGTTGTTAGTGTTTAGACTATTGGTTTTTGAGGTGTGTATTAAACTCTGAAATACACTAAACAGTTCTCATTGACCGCTCCCGGCCCGGGGCTCGGCTGCCATCAGTCGGGCTGTGCGGGCTGCCGGGGTTTGCCTGGCGACGGCGGCCTGTGTTCGGTGCTCGGGCAGCGGTGCGGGCAGGCCCCATCTCAGCTGGCTGTCTCACCCCGTGATGCGGCCGTTACCTCAGGCAGACTCAGGCAGGACCTCGGGCCCCCCCAGGCGGCAGCAGGTCCTCGGGCCTCAAAGAATGTGATACTACAACAGGAAAAATGGATGGAATAAGACATATTTTATGAGCATTGGGAAGCAAAGAAAAATGGATTGGTTTTCCATCCCTTCCTAAGCGACCCAATGACCCCGACAGGTCCTCCCCGACTTTCGACCGTAATGGAGCCCGAAAGACCAGTCAGATCCCACAATGGTCGCAAGTCGGAGTTTTTCCCCCATGCGAGGAACCCTAAAGTCTTAGAGTAACATGTCCGTGAACTACTCTTTGCAGACGATGCCGCTTTAGTTGCCCATGACGTCCTGTTTTGCGGAAACTACCAAAATGTTTGGCCTGGAAGTCAGCCTGAAGAAAACTGAGGTCCTCCATCAGCCAGCTCCCCACCATGACTACCAGCCCCCCCACATCTCCATTGGGCACACAAAACTCAAAACGGTCAACCAGTTTACCTATCTCGGCTGCACCATTTCATCAGATGCAAGGATAGACAATGAGATAGACAACAGACTCGCCAAGGCAAATAGCGCCTTTGGAAGACTACACAAAAGATTCTGGAAAAACAACCAACTGAAAAACCTCACAAAGATAAGCGTATACAGAGCCGTTGTCATACCCACGTTCCTGTTCGGCTCCAAATCATGGGTCCTCTACCGGCATCACGTACGGCTCCCAGAACGCTTCCATCAGCACTGTCTCCGCTCCACCCTCAACATTCATTGGAATGACTTCATCACCAACATCGAAGCACTCGAGCTGTCCAACTGCGCTGGGCGGGTCATGTCTCCAGAATGGAGGACCATCGCCTTCCCAAGATCGTGTTCTATGGAGAGCTCGCCTCTGGCCACCGAGACAGAGGTGCACCAAAGAAGAGGTACAAGGACTGCTTAAAGAAATCTCTTGGTGCCTGCCACATTGACCACCACCAGTGGGCTGATATTGCCTCCAACCGTGCATCTTGGCGCCTCACAGTTCGGCGGGCAGCAACCTCCTTTGAAGAAGACCGCAGAGCCCACCTCTCACTAACAAAAGACAAAGGAGGACAAACCCAACACCCAACCCCAACCAACCAATTTTCCCTTGCAACTGGGCCTGCCTGTCCCGCATCGGACTTGTCAGTCACCAACAAGCCTGCAGCAGACGTGGACATACCCCTCCATAAATCTTCGTTCGTGAAGCCAAGCCAAAGAAAGAAGTACACAGGAAACCCAGAAAACTCCAAAGATGGCAAACATAGCCAGGTCCATCACAGGCTCTGACCTCCCATCCATTTAAGATATCTATGTGAGGCCCTGTCAACATCAAGAAAGCCAACATCGGGAGTCACGTGATGGAGTAGTGGCCAGTAGGGGAACTCCAGCCCTCTCCAGAAAAGTTAAAAAAAGATAGAGAAAAAGCAAAGGCACAAACTTAAAAACCAAAACAAAGTGAAAGTAAAAGTGTGAAGAAAATGGCAGCGAAGAAAGAAAAACCAAAAACAACGGGAAGAAAAGAAGAAGGAAAGATGTCGGAAGAAGAAGGTGAAGGCCTTACCTGTCCAAAGAGGCCCGCCGCGGAGAGAGAGGCCCGCTCCCACAGGTCAGTGGAGGTCCCGGGCTCGGGACTACAAAAATGGCCCGCAGAGCCGAGTAAAAGTGTGCAACCACACTTGCGCGACTCCTCGCGCATGCGCGATGCGCATGTAAAAAAACACACTGACGGGAGGGGGGAACAGCTGCGGAGTCGATCTCCACAGCTGAGAGAGACACCTGCAGCACAGCAGCAGGTGTAGAACACAGACAATAACGACAACAAGAAAGAGGGTAAAAAGAAAACAAGGAAACAACAGATGGTCAACCCAGAGGAAGAAGAAGAAGAAGAAGAACAGAAAGAAGTGGAAGAAGAAGAGAAAAGCAAGACAATGGATGTATCTTTTTTTAAAGAATATATGGAATCAGTGAAAGAATGGCAATTACAAGAATTTGATGAGATAAAAAGAAGAATTAAGAATGCAGAAGAAAGAATGAATAAAATGGAAGTGGCCATATCAGAATTGGCAAAAAGAGTGGAAAATATGGAAAAACGAGAAACATTTGTAGATATGGAAGTAAAAGACTTAAAAGAGAAATTAGAAGAATCTAATAAAAAAGCTAAAGAAGCACAGGAGCTGTTAGCTCAGAAGATAGATATAATAGAAAACTATAATAGAAGAAATAATATAAAGATAGTGGGCCTTAAGGAAGATGAAGAAGGCAAGA
Source organism: Narcine bancroftii (assembly GCF_036971445.1). NCBI lineage: Eukaryota > Metazoa > Chordata > Chondrichthyes > Torpediniformes > Narcinidae > Narcine > Narcine bancroftii. The sequence continues at coordinate 78,797,835 of NC_091472.1, read as the reverse complement.
ATATGAGAGAATTTATAAAAGATTGGATCCCCAGGGTCCTGGGAAGACCAGAATTACAAGAAGAAATGGAAATCGAGAGGGCACATAGAACTTTAGCCCCGAAACCACAACCGCAGCAAAAACCAAGATCCATTTTAGTAAAATTCTTAAGATATACAACAAGAGAAAATATATTGGAGAAAGCAATGAAGAAAGTAAGAGAGGACAAAAAGCCACTGGAATATAAAGGTCAAAAATTTTTTTTCTATCCAGACATAAGTTTTGAACTCCTGAAGAAGAGAAAGGAGTTCAAAACAGCGAAAACGATCTTATGGAAAAAAGGATATAAATTTATGTTAAGGTACCCAGCGGTACTTAAAATAATTATTCCAGGGCAACAAAACAGACTATTCTCGGATCCAGAGAAAGCAAGGAAATTTTCAGAACAACTACAAAACAAGCAGAGAGATGAAGACATGTAATAAGAGTAAAAATGACCACGATCTACATGTATGTGTGTAAAGGGGTATATGTGTGCATACATGAATGTATCCGTATTTAGAGGAAAATATATAGAGTATAGACAAGAATTAATAAGGGAGGGAAATGGAATAGAGGGAATAAGGAGGGAATTAAAAGAGTGACCTTTGTTACATATGAAAATTGAAATCTTTTCTGGGGGGGCTGGGTGGGGAGGAGTTACGATCACTGCAAAATCAGCTGACGTTTGCGAGTGAATTCGCAAATCCAAATGGAGAGGGGAGATGTGGTTGTCCGACAAGGGATAAAGGACAACTCAGGAGGGGGAGGGGAGAATGGGGTTAAAGAAGTTTTAAATAGGAGAAGAGGGAAAATGTTTGATGTTTTAGAAATGTTGTCTTATAAAGTGTTCAAAACAAGAAAGCAGAAATGGATAAGAAGGAAAGGTAATGATGGAGAAATGGAAAGGGAAGATAAACAAAGTATAAAATGGCTACACTGAACTATATGACTTTAAATATTAACAGAATACATAACCAAATTAAAAGGAAGAAACTGCTAAATTTACTGAAAAAAGAAAAAATTGATATAGCATTTGTGCAAGAAACACATTTAACTGAATTGGAGCACAAGAAATTAAAGAGAGATTGGGTAGGACACGTAACAGCAGCGTCGTATAATTCAAAAGCAAGAGGAGTAGCTATATTAATTAGTAAAAATGTGCCAATTAAAATAGAAGAGGAAATAATAGATCCAGCAGGGAGATATGTAATGATAAAATGTCAGATATATTCGGAGTTTTGGAATCTACTCAATGTATATTCACCTAACGAAGAAGATCAAAAGTTTATGCAAGATATTTTTTTGAAGATAGCAGATACGCAAGGGAACATATTAATAGGAGGGGATTTCAACCTGAATTTGGATTCGAATATGGACAAAACTGGGAAAAAAATTAACAGAAAGAACAAAGTAACCAAATTTATAATTAAATCGATGGAAGAAATGCAACTTTTGGATATATGGAGGAAACAACACCCAAAGGAAAAGGAATATTCATATTACTCGGCTAGACATAAAACATACTCAAGAATAGACCTATTTTTGTTATCAGCTCATATGCAAGATAGAGTAAGAAAAACAGAATATAAAGCTAGAATATTATCGGACCATTCACCCTTAATATTGACAATAAAGTTAGAGGACATCCCTCCAAGAATGTATAGATGGAGATTAAACCCCATGTTACTCAAAAGGCAGGATTTTAGAGAATTCATTGAAAGACAAATTAAAATGTATTTTGAAATAAACACGGAATCAGTGAAAGATAAGTTTATACTATGGGATGCAATGAAAGCATTCATTAGAGGGCAAATAATAGCAAATAATAAGTTACGTAACCAAGATGAAGAAGGACTATAATCAGGAAACAGAGCAGTTGGAAAGGGAAATAGTAAATATAGAAAAAGAATTAGCAATGAAGGAACATACAACTAAAAGAAGAGAATTGGCAGATAAAAAAATAAAATATGAAACATTACAAACATATAAGGTGGAGAATATAATGAAGACAAAACAGAAATATTATGAACTAGGGGAAAAAACGCACAAAATTCTAGCATGGCAGCTTAAGACAGAACAAGCTAAGAAAATGGTATTGGCATCAAGGAAAAAGACAAACAAATCACATATAATCCAAAGGAGATCAAGGAAAACTTTAGAGAATTCTATGAACAATTATACCAAACTGAAAACGAAGGGAAAGAAGGGAAAATAGATGAATTTCTAACTAAAATTGAACTACTAAAACTACAAATAGAGGAACAAAATAAATTAACAGAACCATTTGGAATAGTAGAAATACAAGAGATAATAAAAAAATTACCAAATAATAAAACACCAGGAGAGGATGGATTCCCAATAGAATTCTATAAAACATTTAAAGATTTATTAATTCCTCCCCTCCTGGAAGTAATCAACCAGATTGATAAAACACAAAGCTTACCAGATTAATGTAAAACAGCAATAATTACAGTAATACTAAAGCAAGGGAAAGATCCACTCGCACCAGCGTCATATAGACCAATATCTTTACTTAACACAGATTATAAGATAATAGCTAAACTATTAGCAAACAGATTAGCAGAGTATGTACCGAAAATGGTAAATCTAGACCAAACTGGATTAACAGACAATATTTGTAATTCATGCAGTAGAAGGGAGTAAAGCACCAACAGTAGCAGTTGCTTTAGACGCAGAGAAGGCCTTTGACAGAGTAGAATGGAATTATTTATTCAAAGTATTGCAAAAATTCAGTTTACCAGAGAAGTATATTAATTGGATTAAAGCATTATATAAGGGACCATTGGCGAAAATGACAGTAAATGGATATGTATCAAAGCAATTTAACTTAAGCAGGTCAACACGGCAGGGATGCCCACTATCACCTTTATTGTTCGCGTTAGCTATAGAACCACTAGCAGAATTGATAAGAACAGAAAATAATATAAAAGGGATAAAAATAAAAGACAAGGAATATAAAATCAGTTTATTTGCGGACGATGTTATAGTATACTTAACAGAACCAGAACTATCAATAAAAGAATTATATAAGAAATTGAAGGAATATGGAGAAGTGTCGGGTTACAAGATTAACGTAAATAAAAGTGAAGCAATGCCTATGAATAATGTGGATTTCTCAAAATTTAAGAAGGAATCACCATTCAGATGGCAAATGCAAGCAATAAGATACCTAGGTATACAAATAAATAAAAATCTCGGCCAACTATATAAACTCAATTATTATCCACTAATGAAAAAATTACAGGACGATTTAGAGCATTGGAAAGATTTACCACTAACACTAATAGGAAGGATAAACTGTATTAAAATGAACATTTTTCCAAGGATATTATACCTATTTCAGGCATTGCCAATACGCCTGTCAGAGAAATTCTTCAAGGAGTTAAAGAAAATAATAAGGAAATTTTTATGGAAAGGGGGGAAACCGAGGATAGCACTAGATAAATTAACAGAATGGTATAAACAAGGAGGCTTACAACTGCCAAACTTTAAAAATTATTATAGAGCCGCACAATTAAGATACCTATCAGATTTTTATCAAACAAGGGAAAAGCCAGATTGGACTAGATTAGAATTAGATAAAATAGGGGAAAAGATACCTGAACACATATTATATAAATGGGATGAAAAATTGGTACAACATAGAAGTTCTCCAGTATTACATCATCTACTCAATATTTGGAAGAAGGTTCATGTAGAAAGAAATAAAACAAATTATCAATTACCAACACTAATACTGACGCAAAATCAACTAATCCCTTTTACAATAGATAACCTTTCCTTTAGAGAATGGGAGAAAAAAGGGATCAAAAGAATAGAAAATTGTTTTTCAGGAAATAGATTATTATCCTTTGAACAAATGAAAGATAAATACAATATAACTCAAGATGCAGTGCTGGCATATTACCAATTGAGATCCTACTTGAAGGGCAAATTAGGAAGCAGTCTGAGTTTACCAGAGGGAAGTAACTTTGAATATGTGATTACAGATACAATGATAATCAAAAGATTTATAACAAATATGTATATTAAACTGCAAGAAAAGGAGAATGAGGAAACAAATGGTAAAACTAAACAAAAATGGGAACAAGATTTAAATATAAAGATAAAAAAGGAAACATGGGAGAAGTTATGTTCTGGAACGATGAGAAATACAATAAATACGAGGTTACGTATGATACAATATAACTGGATACACAGGCTATACATTACACCTCAGAAGTTAAATAAATGGGACCCAACAGTATCTGATAGATGTTTTCGATGTAAAAAAGAAATGGGAACAACAATTCATGCAATCTGGACATGTGAGAAAGTAGAAAAATTTTGGGAAGATCTAAACCAAATATTAAATAAAATTACAGAAAACAATATACCAAAGAATCCAGAGATCTTCCTCCTAAGTAACAAAAAACAAAGAATTTGGAATTGATTTGGAGGATGCACAAAAAAGATTTGTTAAGATAGCTCTAGCCGTAGCAAAAAAATGTATTATGTCAACCTGGAAATCGGAAGATAATTTGAAAATACAACAATGGTATATAGAAATGAATAAATGTATTCCATTAGAAAAAATAACATATAGTTTAAGAAATAATATTGAAATATTTGAACAAATATGGGAGCCTTACATGAAACACAATAGCGAAACCCTACCGGGGACATTCACTACCTAAATTAACGAAAGGAGAAGGAAATGAAAAGAAATGACTCAGTGGAATTTCTTGTTTATTTTTATTGAATGACAACATTGTTTGACTGGTTTAATGTATCCTAGATTTTGTACTTTAAATGGACGGGAGGGGGGAGGTAGGGAGGGTGGGATGGGAGGAGGGGGGAGGGGGGGAGAAAATGGCACTGTATATATTTGAAAAGGAAAAAGTATGTATCATGGTTAATGTGGTTTATGGTGTGAAAAATAAAAAATTTTAAAAAAAAGAAAGCCAACATCAATAAAGAACCTCATCACCCTCATCACAACTTCTTCTCACTGCTACCTTTGGGTAGAAAGTACAGAAGCCTGAAGACCAGCACCTCTAGATTCAATAAAAGTTTCTTTGCAATAGCTATCAGTCTTTTGAATTTTCCCTTGTTCCACTAACCAGGGACACATCAAAAGAATTGTCTGCACTATTGCAAAATCATTTTATTTTGCACTCGGATAACTGAATATCAGCTATTGTTTGTATTAATTTTCTCTTTTTAATTCAATTATGTGAACTATTGTAAAAGTACCTGTTCAGCTGTAGCAAATGTACAATGTATATTACAATAAATTCATTATTATTACTGGAGTGACAAGGCTCCATTTTTAAAACTACACCAAGAAGCTGCCCAATGGTTTTTTTTTTAAACCACCAGTTCTCAATTTGCTTGCTGGGGGAAAAAAAAGACAATTTCTATAATTTTGGAATCATGTCCTTTCCACTCCTATATTATTATCGAACTGTTCATATATTCAACACCCCAAATTGGGGCAGCATGGTTAGCATAGCGATTAGCGTAATGCTGCTACAAAACCAGCAATGGGAACTGGGGTTTGAATTCCACACTGACTATAAGGAGTTTGTATGTTCTCCCCATGTCTGCGTGCATTTCCTCTCAGCGTCTGAAACATACCAGGGTTTGTAGGTAAATTGGGTGGCATGAGTTTGTGGGCTGAAATGACCTTTTACCTTGCCATATGTCTAAATTTTAAAATTTAATTTAAAAGCCTTTATATTGAAACTTGGATAACAATGGTTGGTAATGCCAGGGACTGGTGAGATGTCTGCACTAGAAACTCTTTCTTGAATAATATAGGAACAGGAATGAGGAATCTAGTATTGATTACCTGAGCAGTGGAAACATGGTCTTCTTTCATAATCATACGCATTCCTCAGAATCCTTCTGACTGTGCTAGGTATGTTGTGACAAATAAACTCCATTCTCTGTTGTATTTTTCAGTTTGACTGACTTTCTTTAAATTAGTCACCAAAAACATGTACATAACATTTACAAAATCTTAATTCCAACCATCTTTTAATATTGCATTGTTACTTTTCAACCTGTACAAAATCTTCTCCTTTTTGGAGAGTGAAAAGAAGTGATGGATCCCATGGACAAGAGTATCCAGTCCAGATTTTCAAAAATGTCAGCCTTCTTCCACTAATGTTGCTTCCTCTCCACCACCATCATCAACTCAGCCATCACCCTCATCTCCACCATTTCCAGCTCATCTGCCCTGGCGCCCCACTGCCCCCAGATGCAAAAAAATCTCCCTTATCTTCACCTACCATCCCATCAGCCTCCGCATCCAACACATTATCCTCTGGAATTTCTGGCAGTTACAACAGGATCCCACTGCCAGACACATCTTTCCTCTCCGCCTCCCTCTTGCACTCATCCCTCCCCACCAATCCCCACTCCCCCCCACCTTCCCATGGCTACAGAAGGTGCCACACCTCCATCCTCTCCATGGTCTGGGTCACAAACAGGCCTTTCAAGTGAAGCCACATTTCACTTGTGCATCCACAGAATTTATTTACTGCATCTGGTACTCCCTTTGTGGCCTTCTCTACATTAGAGAGACTGGGTACAGATTGGGAGATCATTTTGCTGAGCACCTTGCTCCATCCACACCAGTGACAGAGATCACACAACTCCCATGACTACACTTCCTCACACCCTGTCCCCTGCAAGGATTCTATCCCCTTCTTTGTCTCCACTGCATCAGTTCCCAAGATGAGGTCTTCCAGTCCAGATCTTCCAAAATGTCTGCCTTCTTCCATAAATGTGGCTTCCCCTCCACCACCATCAACATAGCCCTCACCCACATCTCCTTCATTTCCCGCTCATCTTCTCTGGACCATCTCCCCCCAGATGCAACAAATATAGAATCCCCCTCATCCTCACCTACCATTCCACCAGCCTCCACATCCAACACATTTATCTGCCAGAATTTCCAGCACTTACAACAGGAATCCCACCAGTAGGTACATATTTCCTTCTCCTCCCCTCTTCTTGTCCTTCCACAGATATCGATTCCCTCGTGGACCCATCCCTCTCCATCCATCACACCCCCTACATTTTCTCCTGTGCCTGCCGGAGATGCAACACTTGCGTCCACACCTCCTCCCTCACCGTGGTCTGGGACCCCAAATAGGCCTTTCACATGAAGCAACACTTCACTCGTACATCCAGAGGACTTATTTACTGCATCTAGTACACACTTTGTGTGTACATCGGAGAGACCAGTCGCAGATTGGGAGATCATTTTGCTCAGCACCTCCGCTCCGTTCACATCCATAGTGATCTCCCAGAGGCCAATCATTTCAATTCCAAATCACACTCCCAGGCTCACATATCCGTCATTGTATACTATCCCACCCTGACTACCTGCAGATTGGAGGAACACCTTATTTTCCATCTGGGCACTCTCCAGACAGATGGCATTAACAGTGACTTTACTGCTTTCCATTAAACGTGCCTGTTTTTCTCCCCTTTTTCCTGTCTTTCCAGTTCTTCCACCCACCCACCCTCCCTCCTTTCTCCACCTATCATCTCATGCCTTTCCCATGCCCTCTTCCACCCCCCAGCCCCACTTTTGTTCACACACTTGCTGGCATTTTCTCATACTTTGATGAAGGGCTCAAGCCTGAAATGTCAGTTATGTATCTTTACCTTTGCTACATAAAGGAAATTATTTGACCTGCTGAGTTTTTCAAGCATTTTCTGGGTTTCTTTTTTACTTCAACCAGTGTCTACAGCATTTTGTGATTTACTTCCTTTCTCACTCTCACATGTCTGTCCATGGCCTTATGTACAATCCCTCCAAAACCATCCATAAATTGGAGGAACACCACCTGATTTTCCATCTGAGCACTCTCCAGCCAGATGGCATTAACACCGACTTTTCTGGTTTCTGGTAACCTGCTTTCCTTCCCCATCCCCCTATTCACTTAGCCATCCCTCCTCCCATTGCTTGCTGCTATCCCTTCCCTCCCTTCTCCACCTATTACCTCCTGCCTTCATGACCATACCTCCCCCCTACTCTTGTTCAGATGTTTGCTCTACAAACCCACCAACTTCTACAGCTACCTCGATTACACCTCTTTACACCCTGTTCCCTGTAAGGATTCCATTCCATTCTCTCAATTCCTCTGTTTTTACAAACAATAAAACAGGTTGTGTCTATTCTGAGTTCAGATCATCAAATACGATCACATTCAAATGAAAAAAACATGAAAGTCTGTAGATACCATGTTTGAAGTTAAAACAATGCTGGAGAAACTCAGCAGGTCAAATAGTGTACTTTATATAGCAAAGATAAAGACACATAACCAATGTTTCAATCTTGAACCCTTCATCAAGGTATTAATACTGTTGAGATTCTACTTTTTAATTTATCTCCCAGTTTCTCAAATTCACCTGGAAGGCAATATATAATACAAGAGTCCCGTTTGCAGCCATATAAACATCTACCTGTTCCCTTAATCCGATCACCAATTCTTTCCCATTTATGGGTACCATGAACTTGGCTCCTCCTGCCTTCCGCTGATGAGCCATCTCTCCCAATCACATCAAAGCAGTATGGAGTGAAACGTGAAAGTCCACAGCTGTGATTGTAGTTAATATCTACTTTAGAGGGAGATGACCACAGGGGATCCCTACACTACCTTCCTGCAACACTTCTACCCGATGGTCACCCATTCCCTATGTTTCCTTACCCCTTTAGACCGTTGTATGACCAACTCACTAAACGTGTTATCCAAATTTTCGCATAAGTGAATCCATGTACAGCTCCTGTGCCGCTACGTAGTCTGTTTCAGGATGATGTGGCCTATCTATCTTCTCCAACCAGACTCAACCTCCAGTACAAGTTTGTATTTATAAACACGAAACACAGGTGGCAATATTTATCTATGCTTTGATTCTCGGTACGAATGGAGGACTATTACATAGGAATTATATACATGCCCTTTTTAATAACTCAATAGAGAAGTCGCTGAAACTAAATAGTTTACGCAGACAACATCGGTGACCAGATGTTATCGGCCTCATGGGTGTCCCATCATTTGCTATTTTCATTTAAGATTCTTTACAGCATCTTGTTTTATTTCCTACGAAATACTTAACTAAAAACACGCTAGCAGAACTTTGGCTAGCACGCTCGACTTCGATACTTAATCGTACCTCTGGCACCCAGTAATAACTGCCACGTGTTCACCACTGACTCGATCGCAAGTCTGGCGAAACGACCGGAAGGGTTGGTGGCGGCTGAGCAGTAAATGGGAAGGGCGCATGCGCAATAGGGCGAGAGACACGTCACCGCGTCCGTGGAGGGGACCGAAATGCTACCTGGAGAGTCGAGTCCATTTGCGATTGCAACTGCGCTGTGAAGGGGCAAGATGACGTAATTTTCCTCAATCTCCCAGCCCTCCACCGGGCTCCGGCAGCGGCTTGTTATTTCCTGGTTGGAGGGGCCGCCATTTTGGGCTGTGACAGACTTAGGCTCGAATTGACTATCTGTTGTCACCTCGATATTGTTTTCATTATTATTTTGTCGGTTGGATCAAATAACTGTTTGAATAGACGCTGATCCAAAAAAATCTGGTGTTGAAAGTGAGATGTCAACCATGAATCCCGAATAGTAAGTAACAGATTCTTTCTCCTTTCTTTCCTCGATTAAAATCCACACAGGAATGAGATTCGTTGGACAGAACACACCAGAGTCGGTCATTCAAGGCCTGAGAGGGCAATAACAACGCGATCTAACCTTTAATCATAAACTAGACTGCTGCCAGCTGCCAAATGACACTTTACGGGGAGAGCGCAGAACAGAGAACTTGGGCGTTTAGGCTGATGTCAGGAAGAATATCCTCACCGAAATGTGGATCGGAATAAGCAAATACCGTCCAAAAAGCTTTAAAGCCTAAAGTTAGTTGTGGTTGGGAAGAGGGAGGGGTGGTTGCAGGTTGGTATGCAAGTTTCAGAATTGACTTTGATATAATTTTATTTTTCGAAAAGATTCACCGAACCAAAGTGTGGGATGGCGATATCTAAAATTTGAATGAATAAGCTAGAGAAAGTGAAAGATTACTGTACTCCTCACCTCACATTCAATGGATACCATTGCTCCCTTGCTGTTTAATGGAAAGGAAGGGGGCAGTCATCGATCAGGGTCGTGTTCCCCTACATAATTAACTGCGGTTGAGTGCCCCTCCCCCCCTTGTAATGAACTGGGGTTGTGCCCTCTCCCCCCCCCCTTGTAATTAACAGCCGTTGAGTGCCCTCTTGTTAATTGAAAGTTGAGTTGACCCCCCCCCTTGTAAATTACAGGAAATGAGTGCCCCCGTAATTGACTGGAGCTAAGTGCCCCCCTCATAATTGAAAGGGGTTTCCCCCCCCATGATTGGGGTTAAGTGCTGCCACCCCCATAATTGCTTGAGGTTCTGTTGCTTCCCCACACCCCCCCCAATAATCTACTGGGGCCATATAGCCTCTCCCCCCCAAAGTTTGTCTGGGTTAAGTCAGCCCCCCACCACCACACCTCCATTGTCCTGTCTGTCAGGGACTGTGGCCCCTGCTTCCCAGTATTTGACCTGATCGTGGTTAACTGCATTTGCGCCTGCATTCAACTGGGGTGGTATTCCCTGCCCCCCCCCCACTACACATTCTGCTTGAAAAGGGTTGTGGGCCCCACCCTGTCTTGCTTGACAGGTATAGAATGTCCTCTGCCCTCAACCCCCCCATCCTGCTTGACATGGTTGTGACACACCACTCTGGTCCTGCATGATCAGGGATGAGAGTATGCCCCCACTCCACTCCTGCTTGAACAGGACTGAGTGACCCTGATCCCCATTTGACCAGTGCTGTCTCCCTGATAATGCTCTAAGCATATATACTGGAGTTGGATAGTATCTTCTATCCTGCCTGGGGTCATGCTGCAACATTATCTCTGAGCTGCTGTTGTGGTCAGGACTCGGGTGCACTCAGCTTACTTCATGCCTGATGTTGCACAGAAACAGAATTTGAGTTCTTTGGTTCTGGGTTTGTATAAGAAAGCATAATATGGGAAAAAATTAGTAGCTGAAGCACAGAATATTCTGTATTGCAGTGACTGAATGAATGAATGTTGATGAACAACTGAAAATTGAAGTGTGGATTTTCCCGGTAGGGGTGCTTAGTCATGGTTGTTCACATTTTTCAGAGATGTGGAGCAGAGTCTGTCCTGATAAATATGATAATCCATATTGTGTTTGGAAAAATTTGTCCTTTCATGGTTATAAACATTTATTTTAAAAACTTTTCTCATGTTCATTAAGCTCGTCAGATATAGAATCATAAATATATAAATATATTTCTGCTTGACAAGGATTGAATGGCCCCACCCTATCCTGCTTGACTGCACACGAGTGCCCCACTCCATCTTTTGACAGGAGTAGAATGGCCACTAAACCCCCCGCCCCCCCGGCCTTCCTGAATGTTGAATTCCTCATTCCCACTCTTGACTGGAGTGGAGTGAGGACCCCAGACCTGACTGACTGGAATGTGCCTCCCCCACTCTGGTGCCCTCTGACCTTGGATGAGAGTTCCTGCCTCCTCCCCCCCCCCCCCCCCCAAACTCTGGTCCTACATAAACAGGGATGAGAGTATGCCCCCACTCCTGTCCTGCTTGAACCAAGCTGAGTGACCCTGTTCCTTATTTGATCAGTGCTATCTCTCTGATCTTGTTCTAAGCATATGTACTGGAGTTGGATAATATCTTCTGTCATGCCTGGGGTCACACTGTAACACTATCTTTGAGCTGCTGACTTCCTTCTGTTGTCAGTGCTTTGTTGCATCCAGCTTACTTCATGCCTGCTGTTGCACAGAAACAGAATTTGTGTGTCAGCAGAGCCTCAGCTTGCATGAGGAAAATTGATTCCTAAAAATCTGGTATTTGGTACTGGGTTTTGTATAAGCAAGTATAAAAATGAAGAAAATTATTAGCTGAAACACAGATTATTGTGTATTGTGCTTACTTTGAATGAATGTATTGATAAATAACTGAAAATTGAAGTGTGGATTTTCCCAGTAGGGGTGCTTAGTCATGCTTGTTCACATTTTTTCAGTGATGTGGAGCAGAGTCTACCCTGGTAAATATAATAATCCATATTGTGTTTGGGAAATTTGTCCTTTTATGAATATAAACATGAATTGAAAAACTATAAATTTATCAAGTTTTACAGCATGGAAAACAGCCATGCCTACCCAGACTAATTTTTTTTTGTCTGAGTTCAACCCATATCCCTCTAAACCTTTCCTATCCATGTATCTGTTTAAATGTTACAATTGTACCTGTCTCAACACTTCCTTTGGCAGGTTGATCTTTACAGTATATCCACCACCTGCTCTGTAAAGATGAGCCCTCTCGGATCTCTTTTAAATCCTTCCCTTCTCATATTTATGGCCTCTAGTTTTAGATTCCCTTAGCCTGGGAAAAAGACAGGGTATTTACCTTATTTATGCCCTCCATAATTTTATGTACCTCCCCTGCTGTGGTTCAGGGGGAAAAAAAAATACCAACCTTCTCCTTATAACTAAAGTCCACCAGTCCCGGTAACATTCTCAAAAATCTTTTCTGCACCCGTTCCACCTTAATGACATCTATCTCTAGTTAAGCGACCAGAACTGTGCACAATATTCCTAAGTGTGGCCAAACCAACGTTTTGTACAGCTATTTCATGAATTCTAAACTCCTGACTGTTGAAGACAAGCGTGCCGAATGCTACTTGTGTCGACACTTTCAGGGAACCTCGTTCCTGTATCCCTAGGTCTCTCTGTTACATAGCACTCTCCAGAGCCCACCATTCATTGTGTATTTCCTGCCTTGATATAACTTCCCAAAAGACACCATCCTTGTCCAAGTTAAATTCCATCTACCATTGGCCCACTTTCTCATTTAATCTAGATTCTGTTGTAATCTTTTTCACTGCACATTATACCACTAATTTTGGTATAATTGGCAATCTTACTAACCATATTAACTTACATTGTTATCCAAGTCATTAATTTTTAAAAAATTTACAGTACGGTAGAAGCTGAATCCAGCCATTTACACCTGTGCTGCCCAATTACACCCAAATTAACCTACAATATAGATGACAAACATCTGTGGACCCAGCACCAATTTCCATGGCATAGCTCCCTATCTGGATAATGATCCTCCACTAGCACTCTGATTCCTATCATCAAATTAATTCTATATTTAATTGGCCAGCTCACCCTGGATTTCATGCAATCTAATCTTCTGGACCATCTGAGCATGCGGGTCCTGCCATTAGCCTCGCTAAAGGCTACGTAGATAATGTCTACACCCTGCTCTTATTAATCTTATTGGTCACCTCTTCAAAAAATACTGGAGACTTGATTTCCCACAAATCCACGCTGACTATCCCTAAGTAGTTCTTACCTCTTCAAATGCATGTCGATCCTGTCCCCGAGAATCCTTCAGTCCTTCATAACCACGTAGCAGTTCATTTCTACAGTTAATGGGGTATCTATTTTTTCCATATGCACATTATATTCCATGCAATGTTTTTGACTTGTCCTGCCTGGCTCTTTTCAATGTGATCCACACAGGATGTCAGGTGTAAGTCACATGAACATTGCAAAATGCTGAGCAATCAGGCATAAGTAACATTGTGGAATACTAGGCTTTCAGTTGAATTGAACAGGAACACTGTAGCTGAATAGAGAGAAACTAGTTGAACTGTTAATTGTCAGCCAATTTAAATGTGTCACTTTTATTCACTACGTGGTGAATTATGAAGCAAGTCATAGACATTGCAAACTTATGAGCTGGTACTGTGGGAGGTTGGTTCATTTTGGTGCTTCATGTCCAGGCTTGCAAAGAATAATGCTGTCATTCAGCTATTGGAGGACATCTGGTGACAGAGATCAATATCCTGAAAGGATTCATTTGAACCAGTATTTATTAAGGTTTTCCAATCTCAATATTTTATTTTCAAACAGACCTAGGTGTCTTTGCATACAAGTCACTAAAAACTCCTATGCAGGTACAGCAAGCAATATGAAAGGCAATGGTGGTGTTGCTGTAGCTGCTGTAACTGGAAGTAACAGGGGAGCAGAAATGTGTCTCCCAATGCTCTTCGACAGGGTACTACTGTCCTGTCATCACAGAGATGACCACATGCAGGTTTAAACTGCCTGTAGAACATGGCCAGCAGTGGTTCTTTTACATCAAAGACCCATGGAGGTTTGTGCCCAAAAGTGCGGCATCCATGTTCGACGCCCCAGAACCCAAGGGTTTCAGGCTCCGGGGAGCATCAGACTGAGACAGAGCACCATAGTGAGAGGTAACCATTGTGCTGAGGAGGAGAAGTCTGGGAAAAGACCCTACAGGATAGATCACAGAAGTGGACCAGTGAGGGACTTGGCGACTAAAGGATTTTCAGCAGGCTGCTGGAGACTGGCTTGTCAGAACCAGGACTGCGATTGGTGGAGATGTTGATGACAAGCAGGGCTCCTGAAGAGTCTCTGGCAATAGTAGCTTTTTTCTGAATCATATTGGAGGTGTGGAACCAAGATCAGAGGAGAGTAACTTGAATTCCTGGAGGTCACATTTACAGGAAGCCAGGTGGCTATGGAGTTTATGGGAGTGCAGGAAGTAGCTTCATTAGAGGAGATAGCAATATCCATGGATTCTTGATATTTCTGAAGGGACTCCTACTCTTCTTGGTTAGGGTGCAGAACTTATAGCACCTCTTTGAGTGCCCTTATTATCCAACAAAAGTAAACAAATTTTGTCTATTTTTGTAAATGACAATAAAAGACAAGGCAGATTTGCTATACAAGGAGAGACAGATTCTCTAGAGTTTAGAATAATGAAAGGAGATCTCAATGAAACTCAATAAAAAAATTATTGGATAGATTTAGGGAAGATGCTTCTTTCTGAGAAGGAGTCCAGAATCAAGAAGCACAGTTCCAGAATAACATCTTCTTTGGACTGAGTAAGGGTTCATTTCTTCATTTGGAACATGGTAAATACTCTGAAGATTCTGGACTTTGAGTTTATTCAAAACAGAGACTAAGAGAAAGAAATTATCAGAATGTTTTTTAAAATATATTTAAAAAATTTTCCCATACGTGTAGTATTCAAGAATTACTATAATAATAAATGCTTCAAAAGGAAACATTAAAAATAACATATATGATGGTATTTACACTCCCCCAAATTCCCCATCTCAAAGTAACCAGTATGAAAAATACAATAAAGTTATATAAAAGAAAAGAGACAGTCTTTCCAGTTTGCACAGAAGGATGTTGTCTAACACACGTTTAAAGATCTTTAATACTGTTCAAAGGAGATTCTCGCAGGTCCAGAGGCATAAGAAGGATAATTTTACAAATTTAAACGTAATATTTGGATGTGTGGGTGCCAAATTTGCAGAAACATATTTATTTCTCAAACTATGTATTTTTTTCCAAAGAAATACAGCTTTGAATCTCTGCATTCCATCTTGCCATACTCAGATATGTATCTGAGTTCCAATTAAATGCAATACATTTCCTCGCCACCGCCAATGCAACTTTAACAAATTCCAGCTGATATATTGACAGATTTAATTTAGGCCATGTTCCTTCAATATTTCCTAATAGAAAAAAATCTGGATTTTGCAGAAATATAAAAATTTACTAAATCCATCCAAAAAGATCTTACCTTAGGGCAAGACCAAGTTGAATGCAAAAAAAGTTCCTACATCTTCAAAAACATTGATCTGATAAATATGACTTCAATCTATTCAATTTCTGTGATTTAAGATATAATTGATATAGAAAATTATACTGAACTAATCTATACCTTACATTTATAGTATTAGTCATACAATCCTTACATAGATCTACCCACCTTTTTTCATCAATTTCAATGTTCAAATCTATTTCCCACCTCTGCTGGATTTATGAACTCCACTTCCTGCTTGTAGTAAAGACTATATCATAGCTGTAAATTTCTTAACAATCCCTCTTCTAATAAGAAGTTGTACTTCAACAATGTAACAACAAGGTAACTTATCCCTCAAGAATGCTCTTACTTGAAAATAACAAAAAAAGTTTTGATTTATTACTTGTTAATTTCTCAGTTGCTCAAATGACATTAATTGATCCCTTTCATAACAATCTTCAAAATTTATAATCCCCTTATGAAATCATATATCCAAAAATTTATTATCTTGAGAAAATGATATAAGAGAATTTTGAATCAAAGGCATTTTAGGCAATATATGTCCTTTTGCACCAATTTCATCATTTATTTTATTCCAAATATTAATCAAATGCTTCAACAGTGGTGTTTCTTCATCACCATCCATCATTTTTGCATACCATTTATATACAAATTATTCTGCTTTTCTCTCTCCTATTTTAATCAGTTCTATTTTAAACCATGCTAGCTTTTCTTCTCTTTCAAAAATTGAAGTAAGGAATCTCATTTGTGCCGCTCAGTAATAATTTTTGAAATTAGGAAGCTGTAGGCTTCCCAATGCATATTTCCATGTTAACTTCTCCATAGAAACTCTTGACATTTTACCTTTCCAGGGGAATTTCCTTACATATTATTCTATTCTTGAAAATTTTTTTGAAGTATTAAAATAGGTAATATTTGAAAAAGATATTGTAATCTTGGAAATATATTCATCTTAATTCAATTAACACTTCCCACTAAAGTTATAGGTAAATTCATTATTTAAAAAATCCTCCTCAATCTTTTTAATTAATGATAAATAATTCAATTAACATTTTTTTTTCAGATTATGATCTACACGAATGCCTAAAAATTTAATACCCGCTTTTGGTTGTTTAAATTGTGTCTCTTTGAAACTGCTCCGTACTCTTCCAATTTAGCATATAATTTTCATAAAGATGTCTCGAGCTCAGTCAAATATATTAAGACATCATCAGCAAATAAGGTAATTTTATTGTTTTCTTGATCTACCCTAAATTCCTTAATTTCCAAATCTCTCAAAATTGCTTCAGCAAGTCATTCTATAACCAAAATAAACAAAGCTGGAGATGAGGGACATCCTTGTCTATTTGACCTCGTCATCTGAAACAGTGCAGATATTTGTCCATTAGTCATTACTTCAATAACTTTAGGATTATTATACAATGCCCTAATCCAGTTTACAAAAGTCAATCCAAATCCAAATTTTTCCAACACCTTAAACAAAAAATCCCATTCCAGTCTATCAAACGTTTGCTTTGTATCTAGAGCCACTGCAACACTCAAATTATAAGAATGATTGAATAGCTTGTGTAGGGAAGTGGAGCTGATGTTACAATTAATCATAAATTTGATGACTAGCTGATTAGGCTTTAAGAGCCTGATGTTCGGGTGTGTGGCAAGATAGCATAGAGGACAGATGTGCAGTCCTACTCATCCCCAGCCAGTTTTTTTAAACACCCATTTTTAAACTTTAATCTAAGTATATAAATGCTTTATTTCTACTTCTAAGTACATTATTTGTCTATAATGGCAGCTAATATTAAAAAACCTAAGACTCAACTACAGAAAAAACTACTCTTTAAAAATGCTGAAGAACTGAGGCCTACCTGTCCATCTGGAACCACGGAGTTGCCGTCGGACACTTCCAAGCCACAGAGAACTCTGGCTCAGGACAAATGGAGGAGGAGTTTATAGAAGGTGGGTCCCAAGATGTGGCACTGGAATCTGGACTGAACTCTATTTTCACTGTTTTGGAAGGAATTCCCTGCCATATGGATAATATGGCTCACCAAATGACCCAAATGCAAACTACAGTGTTTAATGTGTCTGAAGATATATCCACACTTAAGAGAGATGTTAATAAATGCCTTACTTCAGTGGATGTAGTACAGGAAAATTTTAAAAAACTTGAGACAGCTTTTTCTGAATGTAAAGAGCAAGTCGTACATAATAAGGATAAAATAGAGAAAGTGGAAGATTCATTCGTGGATTGGGGAATTAAGAAGAGAGATTTATTGAAAAACATTGATTCATTGGAAAATCAAAGTTGGAGAAATAATGTAAAAATTGTGGGCCTTCCAGAAGATATTGAAGGAGCAGATCCAATTAAAAAATTTTAAGGACTGGATCCCCGAGATGTTGGGTAAAGAGTTCTTTCCGAGTGGTTTAGTATTGGAGAGGGCGCATAGAGCGCAAAGGAGAAACCGTTACCAGGACAGCCATCACGAGCAGTTTTAATTCGGTGCCTGAATTATCAGGATAGAGAAATGATTCAACGGTTGGCGGAACAGAAGGGAAGACAAAGTCAAGCTCCAATGATGAGTCAGAACAATGGAATTTTCTTCTATGCTGATTTGAGTCAAGAAATTATTAGACGTCGACGGGAGTTCAATTCGGCCAAGGATGTGTTGCGGTGGAATGGATATAAATTTGTTTTCGATACCCTGCTGTGTTGAAGGTTTTTTAAGGCAATTATCAATCTCAATTTTTTGAGAATGATCATGATGCATTGGTTTTTGCTAATTTGTTACCAGATGTACGTGGTCAGGGAAGAGTCTCACCGTCATCGCCGAAAAGAAAGGCCAATGGAAATGGAAAGAGTGGGAAAAATATGAAAGATGGAAAGAAGGAGGCTATGACACACAGTCTTATTGATGCTGAAGATTCGAACCAATCATTGGGACTGGAGTCACTGGGCTGAATATTTCTATGACATTGAATTAAATTATCATATATATATATATTGTATTTCTGGCTGGGGAGAGGTGGATGGCACTGATATCTTTGATAGTCATCTGCCACTGGTGGGGTTTACTATACCCAGTTTTTTAGGGAGTTACTACCTTTGGGTGTTTTTATTTCTTTTTTTGGGGGGAATTAATTGTACTCTTTTTTTATATAAACTTTTTCTATAAGGGCCTGATGTTCTCAATTCTTATAATCTTCAGATAGTTCATCTGTAGTGTAAACTAAAGCCTTTCAATTTTCATATTGAATGGTTCACAGTTAATAGTTAGCTTCTCTGCAAAAGCTCCAGAAGCTGAATAGCCTCCTGTGTCACTTGGAAGTATAAAAAATACTGATGAATCTGACATCCATTTGAATAGAAGTTGTGAAATCTGCCTTGTGAAAAGTTTTGTTTTAATCTTTATCCATAATATTACATATCTGTAACCAAGTCTCAGCAATTTGCTTCAGATAGCTCTTGTTGCTTCCACTTTAAACTTTTCCTGTTTCTTGGCTTCTCAACTCTCACTCCATAATGAGAAATAGTAAAACTTGAGTGATGGAATCTTGCCAATATATTCAAAGAAATTTTCAGTTCCTGCAGGGCTTGGTACACACATGTTTCAAACAGGCACCACCAATGTCCCCATGCCCAAGAAGTCAAAATGATTTTCGACCAGTGGCACTCACATCCACAGAGATGGAGTGTTTTTGAAAAGCTGGTGTTGAATCATGTCAACTCCTGTCTGATCAGCGATATGGATCTGTTCCAATTCACTGATTGTAGCAACAGGTCTGCGGCATATATCATCTGACTGGCTCTACACAAAGCCCTGGAACACCTGTTCCGCAAAGATGCATACATTAGGATGCTCTTTATCAACTACAGTTCAACAGTTAACACCATCATCCCCTCAAAATTGATCAGCAAATTCTCAAGACCTGGGACTCAACACCTCACTCTGTAATTAGATCATGGATTTCCCCACCTCCAGATCATAATCAGTGAGGATTGGTAGTGAGAACATTTCTTCCACAATCTCCAAAAGTACCAGACCACCACAGGGTTGCATTCTTAGCCCCCTGCTCTACTTGCTGTACACCTATGACTGTGTGGCTCAGTACGACAACAACACCATCTACAAGTTCGTTGATAATACAATGGCGTGAAGCAAGGCTGTGTTCTCGCACCAACCCTCTTTTCAATCTTCTTCAGCATGATGCTGAACCAAGCCATGAAAGACCCCAACAATGAAGACGCTGTTTACATCCGGTACCGCACGGATGGCAGTCTCTTCAATCTGAGGCGCCTGCAAGCTCACACCAAGACACAAGAGAAACTTGTCCGTGAACTACTCTTTGCAGACGATGCCGCTTTAGTTGCCCATTCAGAGCCAGCTCTTCAGCGCTTGACGTCCTGCTTTGCGGAAACTGCCAAAATGTTTGGCCTGGAAGTCAGCCTGAAGAAAACTGAGGTCCTCCATCAGCCAGCTCCCCACCATGATTACCAGCCCCCCCACATCTCCATCGGGCACACAAAACTCAAAACGGTCAACCAGTTTACCTATCTCGGCTGCACCATTTCATCAGATGCAAGGATCGACAATGAGATAGACAACAGACTCGCCAAGGCAAATAGCGCCTTTGGAAGACTACACAAAAGAGTCTGGAAAAACAACCAACTGAAAAACCTCACAAAGATAAGCGTATACAGAGCCGTTGTCATACCCACACTCCTGTTCGGCTCCGAATCATAGGTCCTCTACCGGCACCACCTACGTCTCCTAGAACGCTTCCACCAGCGTTGTCTCCGCTCCATCCTCAACATCCATTGGAGCGCTTACATCCCTAACGTCGAAGTACTCGAGATGGCAGAGGTCGACAGCATCGAGTCCACGCTGCTGAAGATCCAGCTGCGCTGGATGGGTCACGTCTCCAGAATGGAGGACCATCGCCTTCCCAAGATCGTGTTATATGGCGAGCTCTCCACTGGCCACCGTGACAGAGGTGCACCAAAGAAAAGGTACAAGGACTGCCTAAAGAAATCTCTTGGTGCCTGCCGCATTGACCACCGCCAGTGGGCTGATAACGCCTCAAACCGTGCATCTTGGCGCCTCACAGTTTGGCGGGCAGCAACCTCCTTTGAAGAAGACCGCAGAGCCCACCTCACTGACAAAAGGCAAAGGAGGAAAAACCCAACACCCAACCCCAACCAACCAATTTTCCCCTGCAACCGCTGCAATCGTGTCTGCCTGTCCCGCATCGGACTTGTCAGCCACAAACGAGCCTGCAGCTGACGTGGACTTTTTACCCCCTCCATAAATCTTCGTCCGCGAAGCCAAGCCAAAGAGCAGGTTGTATAAAAAGGGACATTGAGGCAGAATATAGGAGGGAGACTGATAACTTGGCTGAATGGTGCACCAACATCCTAGCAGTCAATGTCATCAAAACCAAGGAGCTGATTGTTGACTTCAGGAAGGGAAAACCAGTGGTGTACGATCCAGTGATCAGAGGAGGAGAGAGTGAGCAAATTTAAGTTCTTGGGAGTCACTATCTCAGGGGATCTTTCCTGGACCCAACACATTAATGGTATAGTGAAGAAAGCATGTCAGCGCCTCGACTTCCTCTGGAGTTTGCGGTGGTTTGGTATGATATCGGAAACCTTGGTACATTTCTACAGATGTGTGGTAGAAAGTGTGCTGACCAGTAGTATCATGGTCAGGTGTGAGGAAGAGCTTGATTGCCCTGAATAGGTGGAGAGCATTTTGAGATAAAGAAAAGTAAATGTTTCCCTTTAACAGAAGATTGGGAGATCTGAGGATGATTTTTTTTCATCCAAAGGATAGTCAAAATGTGGTGCAAGCTTCATGAATGAGTAGTGGAGGATGGTACTCTTGTGACATTTAAGAGGCATCCAGTTGAGTACTTGATCTGCCAAGGCAAAGAAGGATTAGTGTTAGTGGTAAACAGGATTAGTGTAGATGGGATTAAAATAAAAACAGTAAATACTGTAAATACTCAGCAAGTCAGGGCACACCTGTGGGAAGAGAAACAAAGTCACCTCTTGAGTTAACTCTGTTTCTCATCTCACAAATCGGGCATGACCTACTGAGTAGTTCCACCATTTCATGTTTACTTCAGATTTCCAATGCCTGCGGCTTTGGTTTTATTTTATGTAGAATGTCACCATTGACACAGTGTGGCAAAGGAGTCAAATCTGAAACAAGTGTCAGTATAGTTGTACCTCTTTAATCTGGCAACATTGGGATCTGGCCATTGCTGGACAACAGAAAATGCTGGAAAACAGATTAACCCCTAAGGAAACCTCCTATGTAAACATATCAAAGGTAGAACAACGCCTAAAACAGGAAATAATACTGTGGGGCCGCACGGTTAGCGTAGCAGTTAACGCAACGCCTTTACAGCAGCAGCGATAGGGACTGGGGTTCAAGTCCCGTGCTGTCCGTAAGAAGTTTGTACTAACGGCGCAGATTCAAATGTGCTGGACAACGGGAGTTGCAGAACCACAGAGCGCCAGATAAGAGAGTACAACCTATATAATTTCCCATAGTTACTAACTTTCACTAGGATTCAAAGCCATAAAGCCTTAGGTTTGGTATGCTCTTGCTTGTTTTTAAAACCATCCATGATCTTGCATTTCCACATTACTAACTACCTCCAGCATACCAACTCTCAGAGTTCTGCACTTCAATTTTGGTATTTTATACAGCCTCCAACTTTGCACCAATGTGAGTTTAGTTGTCTGGGCACTAACTCCAGAAAATCCTATCTACATCCTTAAAATGCTTCTGAAAACTTACATTTTGGGGTCTGTGACTACTTGATCAATGTTTTTAACTGCTCGAGATCAATATTTTTTTTGAGAAAATTATGTTACAGTATTTTACAGCATCAAAAGTTTATAGAAGTGCAAAGTTTTGAAGACTCTGGGATCACTAGTTCATGCTTGGTATGTAGATTGCAGACCTTTATATTTTTAAATTTAAGTTTAGACATGCATCAGGGAAACAGGTGCTTCAAACCCCTGAGCCTACACCCTCCAAATACATCAATTAACCTACAACCCTGTATATTTTTTAAGGGTGGGAGAAAACTGGAACACCCAGAGGTAACACACACAGGTACAGAGAAAATGTATAAACTCCTTACAGACAGTGCCAGATTCAAAGCTGGATTGCTGGCACTACCATATCTGCCCACATATTTAAAGAGAAAACAATACAGTTAATGCAATGTTGTACAATTTAATTGGAATAATCTCTGTATTCTCTTTGTAGGAATGTGTATTGAATGTGTTTTCCTGCAGTTGTTCTTGTATGTTGTTTTCAAGAACACTCTTCTTGACCCACAACATCCTTGTGACTTATTGCATTGCATTTATAAGATTTCCTCACCCAGAGAATTAAAATAAATATTTTGAACGTGATACATAGTATCACGTTGAATGATATAGTAATCAGGCTGTACGTAATGTAACTTGAAACCTCTGCTCCCTCGATAGATGTCTTTTCATGATGTTAGGAAAATATTTGTTTGTTTGCTGGATACAGTAAGTAACCTAGATGGAGGTCAATGTACAGTATGTTTCACCTATAATAATCGACTTGCGCCCAAATCCATTTGTGTCCCAACTTCCAGAACATAACCTGGATGCAAGTCGATGCATGGCTGTATTTGGAATATTTTGGGCACTGCATTCTGAATGGCATTCCTGAGGTTTAAAGTGAACAATAAATTTAGGACTTGGTGTGCCATAATGTTTCAGCACACTATTTACTTACATAATCGCATAAATGGAATTTATAAGTACAGTAAAACCCTGGTATCTGGCTCCCATGGTGATTGGTAGATGCCGGATAAGTGAATTTTCCTGTTGCTTGAGATTGCCTGTTGCATGATTGATGAACTAACGGCGAGGCATGCCAATTTTAAACTTCCATATTTTTTACCTATTTATTTTCCGTGATTTTTTTTGCCGGTTGCTTGAGGCTGCCAGTTGCTTGAATTCTGGATAACAGGGGCTTTACTGTATAAAATGGCACCTATCAGAGTGGATAAAAGTAAGTATGAGATTTCAGTTTTTGCACATGGTCAAATTCCTTACATGAACTATTATATAATTAAGAATTGTCAATTGTGAAAGATATGACTAAAAATTAAATTGTTGAGAAGGCAGGGTGATTAATCATGCTGATTATAATTTGTGCTAGGTGATTTATTTTATCAGAAAATTTTATCAGTCTTTATTCATTTCTTCAAGGTTCATAATAAAAAAAATATTGTCACACCAATAATCACTTTGAAACTGGTCATAGCACATTTCTTTATGATGTTGAAATAGAATGTTTTGTTTTGGGATAAGTGAAGAGAGAGTTGGATTGATGTGTGCCTAAAATCCCTAATATATATAGAATTACAAAGTTTTACAGCACAGAAACTTTGTTCCACCATTCCTGGATTGTTGTTACCTAGTTTATTCTTGTCCCTTTCTTAAATAGATCAACAATATTAGCTATCCTCCGATTGTTTGGCACCTTAATTGTGAATAATGAAGATGAAAAAATCTTCATCAGAGCCACAGCTATCTCCTTCTTTGTGTCCCAAGCAATTTGATGCTGGGGATAAGGAAGAAAATCTTCAAAGGAGGCACACCTTGAGAACTTGCAGTGGACAAAACAAAAAAGCCATAGATGCTGGCATCTTGAACAAACAATAGACCACTGAAGGAATTCATCAGGTCAGGGAGCATGCATGGGTAGAAATGGACAGACATCTTTTCGGGGAAGGCTTATTGTTTGTCCAAGATTGTTGATTGCTGAGAATTTGAACATCAAAGAGATGTAGCATACTGTGGGACAGTAGACTCGAGTCACAAACTGCCACATTCAAACTGAATAGTAGTGCAGATGTAAAGGACCCTCTGGCCCACTATTAAGATCTTGTGTTTTTATTTCCCTCCAAATGAATGCTTTACTTTTCCTTTGGTATGTGGAACTTTTGCAGGAAATTGTTGTCATGTTCCACATATCCTATTCAATTAATTAAACTTTGAATTTGATAAGTACAACCAAATCTGCTTTGTCCTTTGAGTCTAATTACATTTGTTGCAAAATCTTTTCAAGAGTTTCATTGGGGTATATTGTAATAGTTACAGTATATTCTTTAGACAAAACAAACTATAATCCTTTCTATGTTCAAATATATTTTCTGATTAACTTTTTTGAATCTTAAAACATGTGTAAGAGGAAAGTATTAGATTAGAAACAAATGGAGAAAGAATAATTATTTTTGTAGAAATACACTGTCTCTCTAGTTTGACCTTATTCAAGGGCATTGTGCAAGTTCTATGTTCTGGAATGTCAGATCATTGGTTTTATTTTGTAAAATTAGTTGTGTCTTGAGAATAAAACTAATTGCTGGAACTTATTATGAATAGTCTGAAGTTAATTACATCTGATCTTAAACATGTATGGTCTTTATATTTTGAGAGGATGGTGGTTTGGGGTTTCAGAGTAAAAATGTAAAATGGGGGCATTTTACCTGAAAAGTACAAACAAAAAGTTCTTATGAAAATTGAAACTACTGCAAGTGGAGTGAAATATGAAAAATTCTGAGTTTTTAATGCAATTGGCTTTTATTGGATTGACTTCTGCAGAAGGTAGTTGGTGGATGTGAACATGTAAAGGACTTTGGATTTAAGCCTAAAATCTTTGTAATTTTGAACATTATAATTCAGAGGAAATTAGGATCAGGTGGGACAATGGCCAGGTAGTTGACTTGCAGATGCAGCAAGATTTTTGAGGCAAATGGCACATTAGTCCTGATTGCAAGAGGATTGGAGTTAAGTAAAACGTTACAATTGGGTGGTTTTGGTGAGAAGCTGTACTCAGAGTACTGTGTACAAGTTTGGTCTCTTTATTTAAGCTGGGATCCAAGGCAATCCAGAAGAGATTCATTAGACTGATTCCTGGGCTGAGAGTGTTTACCTGCCAAAAATGGGTAAAAAAAAAAGTTATATTTCTTATCCTTGAAAGAATGAGGAATGATCGTGTGAAAATGAAAGATCCAATAAAGACATAACATGATAGGTCTGGAGTCTCAAAGGGACATAATTGTAAGGTGCAGGACAGTCATTTAAAAATAAAATGCATAGGAATTTCAGCTCACTAAGAAGATAGAATTTCTTGAAGTCTCCACCCTGGGGGCTGGATCACTGGAGTTATTTAAAGAAAAGATGAATGAATTTTTGAAAGATTGGACGATTATGTGGAAGAGAAAAGTTAAGGCTGGGATGATAAATGATAATGAGTTAATTGTCATAACATTGTACAATGTACAAATGCACCAAAATTCTTGCTTGCTACAGTCGAGCAAGAAATTAAAAAAATATAATAGTATACATTAATTTTTTTTAAAAATCACAGTTACCATAGCGCCAAAAAAAAAGAAGGCATTACAATAGTGCAGATATTTTTGTGGTGTCGTAGTTTATGACCTAGTGTAGTAAAGGGGTGTAAAAGAGCCTGATAGTCATTGGAAAGAAACTGTACTTGAACCCAGAGGTACTGGACACAAGTTTCTGTGCCACCTCCTGAAGATAGCAGCAAGAAATTGTTGTGACAAGGGTGATGAGAATCCTTTATGATGTTGGCTGCCTTCTATATATCTTCAATGGGTAGGAGGTCAGAGCGTATTATGGGCTTGGCTATGTTTGCTTCCTTAAGCTGCGTTCTGCAACCCAAGATACTCACATTGCCAAATCAAGGCATGATGCAGCGAGTCAGTATACTTTCAACATTCCACCAGTAGAGATTGATGGAGTGCCAAATCTCCTCAAACTTTTCAGAAAGTAGAGGCGTTGATGAGCATGGAAACAGCCCCTTGGGCCCAATTTGTTTACATTGGCAAAGCTGTCGGCTGAGCTTGTCCCATTTACCTGCATTTGCCTCCAAACCAGTGGTTTCAAACTGCTCCCATAAACTCACATTCCATTTTAAGTAATCCCTATGCCATAGGTGTACAGGTGCACAATCCATTATCCGGAACCCTTGGGGGAAAGTGTGTTCCGAATTACGGATTTTTCTGGATTTCGGAAAGCCAGATTTTAGCCCACCTGAATTGTGCTGCCGTATCCACCCCCATCCAGTTGCGCTGCCGGTCTCCCCCCCCCCTCCCCCACTCACCCTCTGGACTCGCGCTGTCGGTCACCCCCCTTGCCCGCCCGACTCGCACTATCAGTGTTTCCCCCCCTACCCCACTTCGCCCGCCTGCCCCGGGCTGTCGGACTCTCCTGCCTGCCCGATTCGCGCTGCCGGTCTCTCCCCCTGCCCACCTGACTTGCGCTGCCGTTCTTCGCCCGTCCAACTTGCACTGCCGGTCTCTCCCCCTTGCTCGCCCAACTCGTGCTGCTGGTCTCTCCTCCTCGCTCGCCTGACTCATGCTGCCGGTCTCTCCCCCTCACACGCCAACTTGCGCTGCCGGTCTCTCGCCCTCCTGACTCGCACTGTGGATCTCTCCCTCGCCCACCCGACTCACGCTGCTGGTCTCTCCCTCACCCGCCCGATTCACGCTGCCGTCTCTCTCCCCACTTGCCGGATTTTGGAGCTTTCTGGATTTTAGTTGTCCGGATAAAGGATTGTGCACCTGTTCTGTGATTAGTAAGGGATTGCTTAAGGTGGCATCTGAGTGGAAAGAAAAACTTGAAAATTGTACCTAATTGACTCATTATGTGCATGGTTTCATAACTCAAAAAAAAAATGGGCCAATGACAGTTTTTCTCAAGGAAAATATTTCAGTAACAATTGAGTCTAGAGCATTGGTTTGCAACCTTCCCTTCCCACTTACATACCACCTTAAGCAATCCCTTACCAATCATAGACTACTTATGGCATAGGGATTGCTTAAGGTGGAATATGAGTTTAGGGGGGCAATTTGAAAACCATTGCCGTAACCACGATCAATTCATCTACCTGTCTAAATATCCTGTATGCTGCAGTTGTTGCAGCTTTGTACAGCTTTTACATGAAATCACAACTTATGACCAATGAAGGCAAGTGTGACAAATGCCTTTCTCACCACGCTGTATACCTGTGGAACTGTATACCTGAACCTCCAGGTCTCTCTGTTATAGAATGCACTTCAGTGGTCTTTCATTGGCTGTGCAAACCCTGCCCTGTTTTAACTTCCCAAAATGCAAGACCTTGGATTTATTGGATTGAAATTCAACCTGCTGTTCCCTGCCCCACATTCACATTTAAACAGGATCCTGTTGTGAACTTGGATGAATTACTTCACTATCCACTATACCCGACATTTTGGTGTCATCTGCAATCATCTGCTACATTGTCATCTATATTAATGATATGGATGAAAAACAGCAGTGGACCCACCACCAAATCACGAGGCACAGGCCTCCAATTGAAAAATCAAACCTCCACTACCATCAAGCCAATTTTATATTTTGGTTGGCTAACCCTGGATCCTATGTGATTTACCTTGCTGATCAGCCTTCCTAAGGCCATGTGCACATGCTGCCTTCTTCGATCCTCCTAGTCACCTGCTCTCGAATTCATGAGGTTATTTCCCATGCAGAAAACTATCCTGACTGCCTGTAATTGACTTTCTAAATGTAGGTAGATTTTGTCTCTCAGAATCTTCTCGAATAATTTTCCCATGATTGATGTTAGGCTCACTGGCCTTTAGCCCTTCTTAAATCAAGGCACAACAAGAACCACCCTCCAATCTTCTGCTACCTTACCTTTGGCTAATGGTGATGCCAATACCAATGGTGATTCTCTGTTTGAGCCCCAGCAATTTCTTCCCTAGATTCCCACAATGTCTGAGGATAATATATTCCAGGATATTGAAGGAAATGGTGGAAGTCCCAGCAGATGAACTTCTGATAATTTATCAAAATTCTCTGGACTCTGGGCAGATCTCAGTGGATTAGACAATAGCAAATTAAACTCTCCTATTAATAAAAGAAAGATGGACAAAAGGCAGGCAACCGTACGCCAGTTAGCTGAATGTCCATAATTTGGAAAATGCTTGAAGAAGTAGACATTTTGATAGAACTTGTTCCATCAGGTTGACACAGCTTGATTCAGGAAGGGCAAGTCATATTTAGTGAATTTACTGAAGTCCCTTGAAAATATAGTGAGTGCAACGGATACAGGAGAACAGGTGGATGCTGTATACTTTGATTTCCAGAAAACATTCATTAAGATGCCACACAAAAGGCTTCTGCATAAGATAAGCATGCACAGGGTTGGGGATAAAGTATTGTCATGGGCAGAAAATTGGTGAACCAATAGAAAACAGAGAGTTGGGATAAAGGAGTGTTTCTTTGTTTGCTAATCAGTCGTTAATGGTGTACTGTAGAATTAGTCCTTGGTCCAGATCTATTCACAATGATTAGTAAATGATTTGGAGAAGGGGACAAAGTGTAGCTTATCTAAGTTTGCTGATGACATATTGAATGGAAAAGCAAATTGTGAGGAGGACACAAGAGTCTGCAGAGACAGATAAGGTGAGTGGGCACGAGGCTGACAAATGGAATACGGCAGTAAATATGAGGACATTGACTGTGGAGGGAAAAATAACTAAATTGGACTATTGTGTAAATGGTGAAAAATTGCTTCATGCTGTTGGGCAGAGACTGGGAATGTTTGAGGGATCAAATTTAAGAGCAGAGAACTTCTGCTGCAGCCTCACAGGGTACTG
The DNA here is from genome assembly GCF_036971445.1 of Narcine bancroftii. Taxonomy (NCBI): domain Eukaryota; kingdom Metazoa; phylum Chordata; class Chondrichthyes; order Torpediniformes; family Narcinidae; genus Narcine; species Narcine bancroftii. The sequence goes on along the minus strand of NC_091472.1, from coordinate 78,768,335 downwards.
ATGGGGCTGCATCTCGAGTCCTGCGTGCATTTCTGATTTCCTTACTTGAGAAAGGATATTCTGGCTTTGGAGGTGGTGCAGAGCATGTTCACCAGGTTGTTTGTGGAATTGACCTTGTGAGGAGAGGTTGGGTAGTCTTGAACTATGCTCATTGGAGTTTAAAAGAATGAGAGGAATCTTATAGAATAATGAAAGAAATAGATAAAAATAGAAGCAGGGGTATTGTTTTCACTGGTAGGTAAGAGTTTTTAAGATGGATATGAAGGAATGGCCTGCTCCCAAAGAATAATGAATCCTTGTAATTTTCTGCCCAAGGAAGCAGTAGATGCTTCCCTATTGTCTCCCTAGTCAGTGTTGAGGAAGTTAAATTCCTATACTATTACAGCCTTATTTTTAGAGCTCTCTGTAATCTCCCAATACACGTATACTTCTAATTCCTGTTGTCTATTCTGTGTGTGTGTTTGGGGGGGGGGGGCAATAGCAGAATCCATTCTAAGAGATCACCCCTTTCTTATTTAATGTTCCACTCATCTAGCCTCACTGGACAATCCCTGGGAATATCCTCTCTAAAAACTGCAGTGCTATTCTCCCTAATATCTTCTCCCATACCCTAGAGGATTGAGCTGCCAGTCCTGCCCTCAACCAGTTTCTGTTGTAACTTGGCAAGACTGTTGAATCCTCCAATGGATGCTGTGAGATTGGCCGAGTTCCTCCAGCATTTCTATGGCGTTGAATGTCAGGGTAAATGGTTTGACTCTTATTGGAGATGGTCATTGACTTACACTTAGCATATCGGTAAGGGCTGCTAGGTCTGGCTACACGCAAGTATAAGTGGCTTCATTCTCTGATGAGATGGGAATGGACTTAAATATTGCATTTCTTAATAAACTTCCTATTTCTGACATTATGACAGAGGGTAGGTCTTGAAGGGGCATTCATTACAATTCTGAGGATCTCCAATAGCTACGTCCTAAGGCTAAGACTTTCAAATCCACAGCCATCTTCCACTATGCAAGATTTGATTCCAGTTGGTGGAATGTTTTCTCTCAGGTTTCTACTCAGCGTCCTTGTGAGTAAGACTATATACAACTTTGGTATCTCATTTGAACTTTATCATAGTTAAATACTCTGCATCTTTCTTGACTGGTGTCCTGACTTCTAGCCATATGGCAAGTTTCAAATACTTATTGTTATCAGTACATCTAATTAGGCATCCAGTGATGCTTAAAGTGAGGGCTATATGCCCTCAAATCTTTGACGCAAGTTCTGCCTCTCAAGTAAAATATAGTCACTTTAAAGAGGTAATTTGGTTTGCTGATGTCCATAGAAACATGTTTTACAGGCGAAGAGAGCAATATGTTTGTGCAAGAACAATTATAGGTGACTTAAAGCAAATGAGATTCAAGTTGTTCAATGTTGTATGTTAGAATTGAATGTTAAGTGCTCAACACAGCCTTTTGATAATGTTTTGTGTATTTCTTTTAGTGACTATTTATTCAAGCTGCTGTTGATTGGAGATTCAGGTGTTGGAAAATCTTGTCTCCTCCTTAGATTTGCAGTAAGTACAGCTTTCATTTTCAGGATATTAACTTTATTGCTAGGTTTTGTATATAAAATAATTAGTTACATGTAGTATTTTACATTCAAGACTAAAGTAATGATTGGTCTCTGGAAGGGCACTTACAGGAATACGTTGCAGTTTAAATTACTCTTTTTCTGAATGCAAGATCAGACAGCAATGTTGTTATTAAAATCACACAATACGAGCATGCTTAATTTTAATATAGTAAAGTATGGGCATATGGAGTTCCAGCAGTGTAAAGTGCATAATTTAAAGTAATATTATAATTTAACCAAATTTGATGAGGATACTCTGAGCAACCGATTAGTAGCCTGTATTTTTGTGATTTTAAATTTGTGACCAGAAAGTGGAAAATTGTGGTGAAAAAGAAATGAGTAACAGTAAAGAATATTTTCTGCAGAAGTTTGTTGGCATTTTTATATTGAACAAGTCTAGTGGCAATATCTTGCTGGATAAATCTTTATTTTCTCACTAGGAGTTGTAATATAACTCCTTCAAGGGATCTTAGCAATATGCATGTAATAAATGAACCGCTACAAGACACATTCTATTCCTGAAAGTCTCTTGTTTGGGTTTGGATAAAAATACGCCCTATTCTTACAAAATGCCGTAAAATTACTATTCCTGTTTGGTGTGGAGAAAATTGACATGTTCAATTCTTACAATACACGAGTTTGAGAATTATATATTTTGATCATTGGGCATAAATTTAAAATACAGTAAAACTCCTGGTATCTGGCACATAAGGGGATGAGTAGCTGCTGGAAAAGTGAGTTTTCCAGTTGCTTGAGACTCACCTTACAATGCCTAAAACATTAGCATTAAATATAAACGGTTTAAAAGACAAAAGATAGAGCAAAATGTAAAGTAATTCGAAAAAAAATCAATATTGTAGCCCTTAATCATGTAAAGTTTATTTTAATCAGATAATTCCCATAACTTACAAAATTTCAATTTAAATTTGAACCTCACTCACTGGTGCTGTAACAGAATTGCGCTAACTGTGCCACCGACCTAATTAAACAACCCCCCACCCCAAAGTTTACAGATAAAGCCTTACTAATATACTAATAAAGATTCTTAAAGCCAGGATAAGGAGACACTTTAAGAGAGGCAAGCCAACAGTAAGCAACATCATCCAACTCGTTATCCTGGGCAGCACCATTTAATTCAAACACAACTTTATTTAAACAGCTGCTGCGAGCAAAGCATGAACGAGGTACTCCGTTGGCTGAATATTTTTTCCCACCTTCACCAAAGGTTTATGTGTAACTTCAGAGAACATTTACTTTTACAATTTTAAATCTTTATTTAAATTTTTATTTATTCTTATTTATCTTAAATTCTATTTACATATTTATTTATTGCCAGCTGCTTGAATTCTGGATAATAGGGGTTTTACTGTATTAGTTTTGATATCTCAGGTAATGGCCGTGTGTGTAAGGGTTATGCATATGATTTCACTCGAAATAGAATTCATTGGAGAACTTGGAACACATTGCTGTTTTGATTTTATCCATTTTTCACTATGGGCATTGCTAATTGTGGTCAAAATTTACTGGCTATCTATAATTATTGTTCATTAGAGTGAGCCACTGTTGTGAACTACCCTTCCAGCTAGGGTTCTCCTTTGGTTCTATGTAGCTTTCTGAGATATTGACTCGATAATAATGAAAGAATAGCAATGTATTTCCAATTAGCAATCGTTTGCACCTTGCGGAACTTGCAGATTAGTTGGTATTGGCTTGCGTGCTTCCTACTTCTTGATGGTAGAGATTAGAGAGTTGGGAGGTGCTGTTGGATTTAGCTTAAGTGAGGTATTGCAGTCTGTTTTATAGTACTATAGAAAACTACAGCACAGAAAATAGGCTATTCGGACATTAAGAGTGAGCCCATATTTGCGAAGTCAAACGGCAACTCATTCCACACTCCCACCACTCTCTGAATGAAGAAGTTCCCCCTAATGTTCCCCCTAAACCTTTCACCTTTCACCCTAAAGCCATGTCCTCTCATATCTATCTGTCCAGAAGAGACACACTGTAGACACAATGTGCCAGTGGTGTAGGAAGTGGATGGTCAGGTTGGCAAATGGGTGTCAAAAAAGCAGGATAATTATTCCTAGATAATTTTGGGCTTTTGGGTATTGTAGAGCTGCACTCACCCAAGCAAATGGAGTTATCCCATGATGCTCCAAACTCATGCATACAGATGCTGGAAAAATATTTAGGATTAAATTAAAACAGAAAATGCATGAAATATGCTCCTGAGTTAGACATAATCTGTGGAAATAGAAACAGAGTTAATATTTCAGGTTGAAGACTTCATCAGAACTGTGAAAAAGAGAAAACAAGTAACAGAGTTTGGGAGGGGGTGATGGGAGAATAGAAGGACAGAAGCTATCACTGATAAGAAATGGGGAAGGTGCAAGATAAATACATACCAAGAAAGAAGAAATATTTCAATTTTTAAAAATGTCAACTGTAGCTCACTAGGGAGGTGAAAGCAACATGAAAGCCAAAGAGAGGGCATACATGGAAGCAAAAATTAGTGGGAAGATAGATTGGGAAGTTTATAAAAAAACTACAGAAGGTAACAAAAAAAACTCATAAAGAGAGAAAATATGATGTATGAATGTAGGCTAGTAAATAATATCAAAGAGGATGCAAAATTCTTCTTCAAGTACATAAAGAACAAAGAGGAGAGAGTAGGTATAGGACCACTAGAAAATGATGCCAGTGAAATAATAATGGGAGACTGACCAGGAAATGGCAGAGGAACTTATAGCAACTTTGATCCAATAGTCGCTTGAAGGCTAAGTGAGACACTTATTAGTGATATGTTTTCAATTACTTTCAGTACACGTCCAGATGTATTTTAGTCTTTTACACATAAACTTGAAATAATCTTCTTTAACGTTGACATGAAATATTCATAAATAACATCCACACTGATGCTCTGTGAATACAGAGTCGCATTAGTGCTAACGGTCAACTAAAGTTATGGTGATCTCTCTCACCCTTTTTCTATGTCACCGCCATGTTCAATATACTATTTAAAAACTCCGATTAGCATTGTGTCCCACTGCGCATGCTCCAACTAGCACTTCCACATCCAAACACACTGCATACCCCTGAAACCATGCATGTGCATAACAACAAAGATGGGCGCGGAAAGTAAAACTAACCCGGGATGTTGAAGATAACCACGCAGGGACCAACAGGATGCCGATCTAACAAGGTAAGTAAATTGTTTACATTTTTTTGCCCTTTTGGTCCCTACAGAACTAAATGAGTAGTTTACTCATTGTGGAAGACCCTAGCGGTGGGCCAGATGTTGAAGGGTATCAAGGAAGAGAAGGGAGTGTAGTTTCTATTTCAAGGAAGAAGTTGCTCAAAAAGCTGCATAGTCTAAGGGTGGATAAATCTCCCGGACCCGATGAATTGCACCCTTGGGTCCTGAAGAAGGTAGCAGTAGAGATTGTGGAGGCATTGGTAATTTTTTTAGGAATCAATAGATTCTGGCATGGTCCAAGAGGCCTGGAAAAATGCAAGTGTCACCCCATTCTTCAAGAATGAGGCAACAGAAAGGAAATGATAGACAGTTGAGTATGATGTCAGTGATTGGGAAGATTTTGAAGTTGATTGTCAAGGATGAGGTTACAGTGTACTTGGAGACACACGACAGGGTAGGCCAAAGCCAGCATGGTTTCCTCAAAGGAACATCTTGCTTGACAAATCTATTGGAATTCTTTGAGGAAGTGACAAGCAGGCTGGATAAGGGAGATGTAGTGGATGTGGTGTATGTAGATTTTCAGAAGGCATTTGGCAAGGTGCTGCACATCAGAATCAGAATTTATTATGAACAGGACATGAAATTTGCTGTTTTGCAGCACCATCAAGCAAACATTCATATTATAACCATCTTACGACATTACTATAAAGAATTAAAAATAATAGTTTACAAAAAGTAAGGCAGTGTCGTTGGTTCATTGATTATTCAGGAATCTGATGGCAGCAGGGAAGAAGCTGTCCTTGTGCCGTTGAGTGCTCATCTTTAGGCTCCTGTACCTTTTTCCTGATGGTAGCAAAGAGGATGTGGCCTGGGTGGTGGGGGTCTTTGAGGACAGAGGCAGTTTTTTTAAGAACACCGCCTTCATCTAGATGTCCTCGATGAAGTGAAGTCTGGTGCCTGTGATGTCACAGGCCGAGTTAATAACCCTCTGGAGTTTATTCTTGTCTTGAGAGTTAGTGCCTCAAAACGGGCAGTGATGCAGCCAACTAGAATGCTCTCCACGGTACACCTGTAGAAGTTTACAAGAGTCTTGGGTGACATACCGAATCTCCTTACACACCTCACAAAGTATAGCCACTGGCAAACCTTCTTTGTGATTGCATCAACGTGGACTTAAGGAGGAAGTCAAAACACGACCCAGTCCTCATTGAGGGCTCAGTAGTGGAGAGGGTCAAGAACATCTCCGAGGATCCGGGTCTGTGTGTGCGCAGTGTTTGATTGTAGTTTTTACAAATGGAATGCTTTGTAATTCATGTTTTTATCATTTTTATTTGGGATTATTGACTGACTTCAACTTGAGCATTAGAACATCTGTACTTTAGTGTTAAGAGGCACTTTGATTGTAACCCCATGGTGGGCTTTAATCTCAGTTCTAGCCTGTAGAAATGGTTTATTTCATTATAGATTTCAGAAAAGATGCAGTACAGCTAAATATGAACATTGTATAAGGAAAGTACAAAATCATTGCTTTCAAAATGAACATGATCAAAATCGAGTTACTAAAAATATATAAAAGTTTGTATCCTATCCAGTATGTTGCTGATGGAACAATTGCTGTGTTTACTCATCTATAATCTGGAAAACTTACTGCAGTTGAATATTCTTTGGTTGGTGGTGGGGGGGGGGGGGGGTGTCCCAGTCCTTGTTGTTACATTTTTAGAGAAATTAAAACTGAAATCTAAAACATTCTTGGTCGAGATGTAACCATTGGATGTAAGAAAATCGATGTAACAGTTTGTGTGCTGGAAATAAACAAAAACTGTGGGTGGGAGAGAGAAGATCACAAAAGAGCTGTGATGGGAGAGGATCACAAAAGAGCTGTGATGGGAGAGGATCACAAAAGAGCTGTGATGGGAGAGGATCACCAAAGAACTGTGATGGGAGAGAGCGGCTGCCAGCTGGATGTGTTGGCCCTTTTCAAATTGCAGCACCTGGGTAGCACTCTGCCGTGGACAAGACCTAGGTAAGTTTAACTAGGTTCCCTGACTACCTCTGAGGTAGGTCAGGGACCCGGTTGGACCTTTTCAAATTGCTGTGTAACTGGGGCGCTAACTGTGCAAATTGCCCAGTTAACCCCATTTTATATGGCAGTTTGAAAGGGTCTATTCATATCTATAAATTGGATGTTTGTAACCTGGGGAGGATCTGCAATGGTAATATGAAAAGTAAATAGTTTCATTCCAGTATTACTGTACTTAAAATTGCTTTATTTGGTGTTGAATATTGTCATTTACAGGATGATACATATACAGAAAGTTATATCAGTACAATTGGTGTGGACTTTAAAATCAGAACAATAGAGTTAGACGGCAAGACCATCAAACTTCAAATCGTAAGTATTTCAACCATCTTTTGTGCTTATTGTTTTCTTATCTTTAAGAAAACCATTTGGAAACTTGCAAACTTTTAGAAATATCGATCCCTAAGTTATAGCTCCCACAGTTCAGTAGCCATGAAATGATGCAAGGTCTGCGGATTAAAACTGGAAGATGAGACCAACACAAGTGGACTCAAAAGTAGACTTGTTCTTGCTATTGACTGATTAGTTAGAAAAAAGGTTTAGTGCAATTTATAGAGTGTATAGGCTGATCTGAAGGGAATCTTTTTTCTCTTGCTTCTAGTGGGACACGGCTGGTCAGGAGCGGTTTCGAACAATCACGTCCAGTTACTACAGAGGGGCACATGGCATCATAGTTGTGTATGATGTTACAGACCAGGTATAGTGTAACTAATGATTGAAAGAATAAAAATAATTAAAATTAGAGATGTAGTTTGAAATTTGTTGGAGTGCAATATATTTGAAGTTACTTCTGACCTGATTTTTGATGAAAATGTAGAAATTGATGTCTACCACCTCTTTCATCATATAATATCCATTATATTAAATTGCCTTATTTATATTGGTACTCAGTTCTTGAATTTTTACAAATGTTCTCAATAAAAGTAATATTTTGAGTCCATTATTATTAACTCTTGGAGCATTTGGATTATTCGAGCGAAGTTGAACTGGGAGTTCTAAAACAATGGGAGCTTGGAGCATTTGCTTGCAAATTGCTAAGTTTCTAAATGTAAACATTTTAATAAAAGTCAGAAAATTTGATGTGGAAAGTATTCTATTAGAGATATTATTGTTTATTGATAATCTGTTAAGAGTAATTATTAGGATTGTATGGTAAATTCTTGATTTTAGTGTGGAGAACAGAAAATAGCCCTGCAAATGAGAGCAAACTTGGAGTCAGATGATAAATTAGCCAATTGTACAAATTAACATGGGCAGAGTTATATTCCAGGTAAATGTAGTTTTAATTGTTCTGATAGGGATCACCAGTAGCGTTAAGAATTAACCTCAATTTCCAGCAGACATTCACTCCCTATTTGAGAACTGCTGCAGGAGTAAACATCAGCTTGGCCTATTTGGTGCATTTCCCACCTGAAAGTGGTGGATTTAATTCTAATTGAGAATCTAGTGTAGTTGAAATTTTAAATACACCTTTGGCTGAGGTAGAACTTTATCAGGTGATGCATTTAACCAAACATGTTTGTTGAGATGGACATTAAAGTTCATGTGATACAACTGAAGGAAAAGCAGGAAGTGCCAAAGCACACTCTTTAACATCCATAATTTTATTTAAAATGGATCTTGTTCGCATTCTGGTACTGCTTGTGTTGATTTGGTACGTGGAAAGTGCAGCACTGTTTTGTTTGAAGCCAACAATTTGATAACTTGACCCATTTTTTGTCATTCCACCTGAAGAAATATTAGTTAGGATTCAGTTAACTCTTCTGCTATTCAGGATCTTTAGTGGTCACCTGACAGAATGCCTTGGTTTATCTTTGTACTCATGAGTGAATACTCAATCATCTTGTTCCTTTTAGGAGTCGTTTAACAATGTAAAACAATGGCTTCAGGAAATAGATCGTTATGCCAGTGAAAATGTTAACAAGTTACTGGTGGGAAACAAATGTGATCTGACAACAAAGAAGGTGGTGGATTATACAACAGCAAAGGTGTGTTGTGTTAAATCAATCTCTGATTTTAAAACCTACATCACTTTGTAATATTCTAATTAATTACTGTATTACCAATATGTTAAATGAATGAATGCTAAAGATAAATGGCAAATAATAAAATGGAGAACTTTTCAAGCTATAAATTCACCTTAAAATTTAAAGAGCTGAAAATATAAACATATTCCACTTAAGATTGGACTTTTTCACTTTGGATGTTGGGATGGAAAACTAAATGCCAACCCATGTATGTTCAAATACGAGATGGGTAACTTGTTTTATTTTTAAAAAGTTGGTGTGAAATGGCAATTTGGATGCAAATCCTGACTTTAAGTGATGTCTGTCCTGTGTTGGTTTCCTCCCTTATCAAAAGGTGTCCTGATTGGTGGGTTAATTGATCCCAATGCAAAATCTTGCTGAGGATAACTGTAGGATTAGTGTAAATGGATCCTGGTCATGAACCAAAGGGCTTGTTTCTGTGCTCGATATCCAGCTGTGCTTTTTTTTCTGTTCTATGTATATGCATGGTGGGAGTGAAGATTCTGTGAATCTTCAGAGAGATGTGCATGCCACAGTATGTAAATTACTATGAATCAAATACCATTTTTTCCATCTAATAACAACCTGCTAAATCCAAATGGTAAAAATACTCATTTTCTGTGAGAAGATTACTCAATGAAACCTTTTTAATGTTTCTGGAATTGGAAAAAGGTTTAATATTTGAAATATGTAACAATAGAAGCATGAGTAATTGTTTCAAAAATATTGAAAATATCCTTTGGAATCTTTTGAAGAGTACGTTTTAAAAAATCTGATTAGAAAAAAATCATTTGATCACTTGAAAAAATCCTTAATTTGATTAAATGACTCTTCTGATTTAGTCCGTCACAAGTTTAATGAGCTAAATCTGTAAAAAGTCTTTGCAATAACTTGAATTCATCCATACCCTTGTCCGTATATTAACTTGTTGATAAAGCCATGTGGTTATCCTACCTCTATATTGTCCCACAGCATATACCTTGGATGTGAAATATTCACACACACCTGCCCCAATCTGTACTTTTCTGGCCTCCACATCGGATTGCATCTGCTCTGCTATTCATACTTGTTTCTTTGGCCCATGTTCTGGCATTCCCTCAAATCCTGCCAGCTCTGTCATTCAGGATATTCATTAAAACTTGCCTTAAACCAATCTTTGTTCAGCTCCTGCTTTATTGTTCTAAATTGGATGTTTGATTGAGTAGAAAGTGCTGTTTTAATGTGTATTTGGATATAGTGGCATTAGGAGGAACCCAACACCCATCCCCAACCAACCAATTTTCCCCTGCAACCGCTGCATTCGTGTCTGCCTGTCCCGCATCGGACTTGTCAGCCACAAACGAGTCTGCAGCTGACGTGGACTTTTTTACCCCTTCCATAAATCTTCGTCCGCGAAGCCAAGCCAAAGACAAGACAAAGTAAGTCGTGTACATCCGTACTCCCCATCAAAACATGTTTATGTAAGCATGGCATGCTTTATGAAATGGCTTAAATGGGGCTATTTTCAGTAGCTCACTGCACAAACCCTGTTATCCACTGAAGTAAATTTGAATTGTTGGGTTTCATGGTTGTAAACAAACAGGTATTTGTTTGAAACGTTAAATTAAAATCTGGCTATTTCGTAAGGATGCCTGCTGACAAAATGCAGTTAAACTGAATAGTTTGATCAAGTATGTGTAGTAGTAAAATGCCCAGGAAGTCAAAAGTAAATTTATGGAGTTCTACTGGATAACATTCCTCTTTCATTGGTTCACAGGAATTTGCAGACTCCCTTGGGATCCCTTTTTTGGAAACAAGTGCAAAGAATGCAACAAATGTAGAACAAGCCTTCATGACTATGGCTGCTGAGATTAAAAAACGAATGGGTCCTGGAGCTACATCTGGTGGTTCTGAAAAGTCAAATGTAAATATCCAAAGCACGCCAGTGAAGTCGTCTGGTGGGGGTTGCTGCTAAGAATTTTCACACTCTCCACATTTGATTTAAAAGGCCCAAAAGTAAGAAATGTTGCCTGAATTGTACTGTAAGTAGCCACACTACTGCAGACTTTCCCCTTTCCCTGCTCCCTTTCAGACACAATCAGGCACTGAGAAGCCAGGATTGGCTGGGATTTCCAACTCAAGTTTAACTTCATTTTCAGAACTGTTTTAAAGTGTGCAGGTCATTAATAATGTGCATAAATCTCATGATAGCAGATTTTCATGCAGTTGGTTTATATTATAAAAAATGATTTTGTTTATAATGGCATGTTTTAAATGTCAGCATTGTATGATCTCTGAAGATGAAGTTTAGCCATTGCTCATCAAGCAGCAGTCTTTTTGTCTTATTGCCATCAATAAAATTTAGAAATGTCAGATCTGATTTTGCTAGTACCTGTAGTTTCTGTAGAGATACAAGAATTACACTTAAAAAAATTACCTTCATATTCTCTGCCTATAATTTATGGTTGCACAATATTGTAATTTGTTGCACATGTATAACATGAAACAACAAATGTTTAATAATATTGTACTTAGACTTAATTTAGAACTAACATGATGGCACAGAATGTCCACAAAGCTTCAAGGCCTCTAAGACAAAACGGACTAAATTGCTGCAGAGCTTTAACTAATTTATTCTGCATATCTCATCTGTTGTAGCTCCTTGTAGAGTTTTGGTTGTGGATGACAGTTTTCAGTATGTAAATCACTGGTTATTATTGTTCCCATTTGTCAAAAAATGGCTCATTGAACTGGTGCTCCAACCATCACACTTTTACAAGTGGATTTCATTTCTATTTCTGGAATTATAGAAACTACATCTGGATATTGGTTGCTGGAAGTTTCTTAACAGTTACCATAGCAGGCATGCTAACCATTTCATTTTAGAGCTAAGCAAGGGACCCATAATTTAAAATATATTAAGCATGGTGAAGGGTGATTTAATTCATTTATTTTTACTCATTAAATAAAATGCTTAATGGCACTTTCTTCCATATTTCTTGATTTATTTTGTAAGTGGACATTATAAACTTTAGCTGTTTATCTGTAATTCCATATATTTTTTAATGATGCAATCAGGAACATTTAAATGAAAATATACACTTGTTTAAAAAGTCTTCCCAGGGCCTTGACGTGGTGAGGATAATCTCCTGCCAAGATCTAACAAGGCACTCAGCTGCCAGTTCCAGCTTTATCCTTGACCCACCTCTTTGCACCAAATGTTTTTAAAAATATTTTTACTGGAGGGAAATAATGTTCCTAGCAATTATTCTCATTAAGTTTGAAATTGCAATAATTTTCACCAGCGTAATAGACCATTTGGTGCTGCTTATGAGGAATATGGGTGTTTTTTACCTCTATCTGTACCAATCCTCCATTTATTCTTTTACTATCTAAATCAAGTTTTATAAAAAATCTTGAATATATTCAGCAACATCTCCCTTTCATAATGTCAAAACTCTATATTATATTGGATCTAAATGTATGAACTTCATCTTGGAAAAACTAATTTTCAGTAACTCTGATCAAGTTCTTCCTTGGATTCTTGTTCCTATAAAATGTAGACATTGATTCATTCACCTTCCCTTCCTTAAATCTATAAAGCAAATGGATTAAAAATAAAACATTTTAATATAAAGCATTACAAATCATTTTAATATTCAACAGCAATTTTGTAAAAGGTTACATCAAACCATAATCTGTAAAAATTCAGATTATAAAAAAACATTTAAATTACTTGCTCAACAGTGGGTTTACAAATTGGATTGTAACAGGAGTTTAACCTGCCAATTTGGCATGTAATCTACCCGTATATAGGTCAATTGTGGGTAGAATTTAAAAAGTGCACGGGTGAGCAAACCACCTTGAAGGTGAATTGTCTACCTATCTGCTGCTGGTCAATTTGAAAGTGATTGATGGCTGCCTGAGTAGAAAATGACATCAGCGCTTGCGTGTAATGGCTACCATCCTTGCCCACAATCCCCCACACCGCCAGAGCGGTTCCAGCAGCATGGGGGATTATGGGTAAGAAGGACAACCATTGATCCTGCCCTATATCCGTTCCCTGACAGCCCACTCTGCTCTCTGCCGGCCTGATAGTATTCTCCCCCAGCCCAGTGTTGTGACACTGCACTCGCCCAAGCCCCAACAGCACCTCCGCCTCCCCAATTCAGTGCCCGACCCAGCCACTTAACTTTTGGAGGCCAACACAGGGAACTCACCGCATCACCGAAGGGGCGGGAGCCCTCTTAAATTGTCTGGCTGCCATTCAACCAGGCAATTTAGGGTCCAATGAGTAAGGGGCCACAGGGGCCTGCTACACAGATAGGATATACGGGTCCTGAGCAACCCCAGTTTGTAAACGCCTACTACAAATTGTGTTGCAACAATTACAAAAAACTGTACAAGAGCAAATATCAAACATTAGCATGTTTAAACTCTTTCACACCTTGCACTTCATGATGAAAGGAGATATTATAGAAACAAAACCAAGTTTTGACCTTCAGATACCAGATTTGTTTCTCATTGGAAGATGAGAGAAGTAGAGTAAAGCAGGAATTGCTTGCTGCTTTCATTCGTCTAACTCAGGATTTTGGAGAACTGGGTTTTAAATTAAAACCTATACAAACCAATTGTTCACTGCGTGACATGTTATTAGTCCATCATACTGAGTACATCATATGGAAATCTCAGGAGCAAGGTGTGATTTTTAGGCTCCCGACCCATCTAGAAATTCACTCCAAATAGTACAGTGTTGGCTATCAATAGGTTATGTGGCTAGCTGAATTTTATTTTTTAATTAAAAAATGTATTTTGGAATAAGCAGAAAATTCTGCAGACACTGGGTAATGCAATGCACAAAACTGTAGTTTCACCAGCACTTTTGTGTGTTGCATTTTAAAAATGTTTATCCTATTTATTTCTGGTCAACATCAATTTGACCAGTCAGAAGTTTAATAGAAATTATAGCATTGGAAGTAAAAAGATAACTACATGGAGCTTTTTTTCTTTAAAAAGTTAGTTGCAGAAAGAATATACCCAAGTTTCTTCCCCCTCCCCCCAAAAAAATACACAAATACAAAACAGTTCTCAAACTTGAATTATGAGGAACTTCAACATCCTACTGCTCAGTATTTTTTAATTTGGCTGATCCAAGGCCATGCGACTTCAGGCATCATCATGTTGCACAAACCGACTTGCAATCATTACATTCTGAAAAACAAAATTATTCCATCACAGAAACTGACTTCAAACTAAGTTGTGCATCTTGTAAACAAATCCTAATGTGAAGACCTCGAAAATCATTTGGGTATTACATTTGTCTATAGAAGGTCAAAGCTTACAACTGTGTTTGATGTGAGGTACATGTCTATAAATACACCAGACACTGCCACTAAGGCCTTAAACATGACAAGCTGATTTATATAATCCAATGAAAACACAAGAGGAAATGTTGGTAAACAGATCTCAACATTTTACTTTCCATTGGCAATAACAACGGTAAAAGGAATGATTTGTACCAATGAAGTGGATTGAGTTCTCTGTTATAGATTTATCTTTCAAACACAGCACACCCAAAGCCAGAATAACCAGTGGACAAAGAACAGTAAGGTTCTTCAGTCCATGATGTAGTGCCAGCCTATATAAACCTATTCCACCAATCTAACCTTTCACAAAAATTCATCCCATAACCTTTTATTTTTCTTACATCCATGTGTCTGTCTAAGGGTCTTTTAAATCTCCCTATTGTACCAGCCTCCACCACCATCCCTGGCAATGCATTTTAGGCCCTCACCACTAAAAAAAAGCTCCGATTTCTACCCTAAACTTCCTTCCACATGTTATCTTAAACAGATGTCCTCTGGTATTAGCCATTGCCACCCTGGGAAAAAGGTGCTGGCTGTCCACCCTATTGCATCTCATAATCTTATATCCCTCTATTAAGTTGCATCTCATCCTCCACTCAAAAAAGAGAAGCCCTAGCTCAGTCAACCTGTTCTCCAATCAAGGCAGTATCCTGGTGAAACTCTGCATTCCACATCCTCTCTCTTGATGAGCCAAATAGAATTTTATAGAAAATAGGTGTAGGAGTAGGCCATTTGGCCCTTCAAGCCAACAGCACCATTCATTATGATCATGGCTGATCAGTACCCGGTTCCTGCCTTCTCCCCATACCCCCTTGGCCACAAGAGCCAAATCTAACCTATACTTAAATATTGACGGAACTGGCCTCAACTACTTCCTGTGGCAAAGAACTCCACACATTTACCATTCTCTGAGAGAAGAAATTTTTCCTCATCTCAGTCCTAAAAAAATTCCCCCTTATCCTTAAACTATGGCCCCTGGTTCTGGTTTTTCACAGCATTGGAAACAACCTTCCTGCATCTAGTTTGTCTAAACCATTAAAAATTTTATGTTTCTATAAGATCCCCTCTCAATCTTCTAAATTCCAGAGAATACAAGCCTAGTCTATCCAACCTTTCTTCATATGGGAGTCCCTCCATCCCCAGTATCAGCCTAGTGAACCTTCTCTGCTCCCCCTCCAAGGCAAGGATATCCTTCCTCAGATAAGGCGACCAAAACTGCACGCAGTACTCCAGGTGTGGTCTCACCAAGGCCCTGTACAGCTGCAGCAGGATCTCCCTGCTCCTGTACTCAAATCCTTTCGCTATGAACGTCAACATACCATTCGCCCTCCTCACCGCCTGCTGCACCCCCCTGCACGCACATTTTCAACGACTGATGCACAGCAACACCCAAGTCTCTCTGCATCTCCCCTTTTCCTAAACAGATACCATTTAAATAATAATCCTCTTTCCTGTTCTTACCTCCAAAGTGGATAACCTCGCATTTATCCACATTATACTGCATCTGCCACGTCCTGGCCCACTCGCCTAACTTGTCCAAATCACCCTACACTCTCCTCGCATCCTCCACACAGCTAACCCTGTCACCCAACTTCGTATTGTCTGCAAATTTCGAGATACTTCTATCCCCACATCTAAGTCGTTGGTATATATTGTAAACAACCGTGGCCCCAGCACTGAGCCCTGTAGTACCCCACTAGTCACTGGCTGCCATTCTGAAAAGAACCCATTTATTACTACTCTCTGCTTCCTGTCCCTCAACCAATTCTCTATCCACCATAATACCATACCTCCTATACCGTGCTCTTTAAGTTTATACGCTAGTCTTCTGTGCGGAACCTTATAAAATGCCTTACCAAAGTCCAGATATACCACATCCACTGGTTCCCCCCATCCACTCTACTGGTTACATCCTCAAAAAACTCGATTAGATTCGTCAGACATGATTTCCCCTTCACAAAACCATGCTGACTCTGTGCAATGACTCAATAGCCTAGTCATTTAAAAATAGTCATTTAAAATTCTGAATCCCTAAATTTATTGGATCACAATTTTAGAAATTTAAATCGCTTTGATTATAGTCTTGTTTTGCTGAGGAATGAGACAACTTGCATCATTTATCAATTCTCAGAATGGAAGCCAATTTACTCACGCTTTTTCAACATCTGAAAACCTGAAAAATCTTCAGGATAAATTTGAAACTCCAATCTTTGCTTTTTAGCAAATTTGACATAGTCAAAGTATTTTGTAAAAATTCTTTCATAACATGGAACTTTCCAGATTTTAAATTAAGATTAAATAAATGTGTAAATTCTTAGACTTCCAATTGGTTGGCTCACTACTCTATGCTGTCCCATCTGGAATTCTTTTGCAAAAAGATGATCTGCATCACTTAAAAAGTTTATTTCTAACCTCAGGAAATTAGCCAGCCCATCTAAAATA
The DNA here is from genome assembly GCF_036971445.1 of Narcine bancroftii. NCBI lineage: Eukaryota > Metazoa > Chordata > Chondrichthyes > Torpediniformes > Narcinidae > Narcine > Narcine bancroftii. Next base: position 78,751,628 of record NC_091472.1, on the reverse strand, counting down.
CATTTTTATTTTGTGGATTTGCTGAGTAGATTAACAGTCATGAAGTTAGCTCAACAGAAGTCTGCCACTTCCTGTTTGGGTAAACAGCACATTCTTCCCTCATCACACAAAAGAACTTCACATGAGTGGAAGGTCATCAAAAGGGCACCAATCACATTAACCTGCATCATTTTAAATATTTCATTCTAACTTCAAATTTTATTAACCACCAGAAGAGTTAACCATAGGTTGTCTTCTGGGAATCTCCCCATATGAGAAGTTGAAGGGGTGGGTGAGAAGAAAGGACCACAGTAAAAACAGGCAGCAAGAAAACTACAAATCAGCTTCGTGGCCATTTCAGTTTAGAGTTAAATATGTGATGCGAGTTACAAAAATGTGATTTTAATACTGTGAAAATATGTAAGTGAAAATCTTATTAGCAGAACATTGAACAAGTTTGAACTTTCCTAATCCCAGGATGTGAAGGGAAAAGACTGAGGAACTATATAAAACATCTCCAAAGACTAATTGGGCTAAGTAACCTTTTCCCATATGTTCAAAATATAAAAATATCAAGCTGCCATTGTGATTCTGGAACTCATCTACTTTAGATTATTGTACTATTGATGTTGTAATGGCTCGTGGCTCGCTCAGCAGGCCGACACAGCTAACGTGCGTTGAACACGTTTGGGTAGACAGCATCTGGGATGAGACTCCGGCTTTCATAGGTCGCAGGAAGAGCGGTCAAATCAACTAATCATCACCAGCGGATCACAGGGGCTCCAATCCCAGCCTGTGCATCGGGAAAGCAAATCAGCAGACGGCCTCACTCGAGCCACGCCCCAGTGGTGACATGGCCAGCTGCCTAGGGAAGGCAGAGCTGCAGCCCAATAAAGCCAGTGTCGATGACACTCCCTTGGTGCGCACGTCTTTCTACCACGAGTTATAATTGTAGCGACCCCGCTACAATATAACAATAAAAAATTTAAATTTAACTCATTTGAAGGTTTTGATTTCTGAAGTAAACAGACAATGTACATCAGGAAAAAAAATCAAGAACCTCAATGCTGGAAAGCAGAAACATGGTTTGGTAGAATCTTTGGAAAGAGAAGCTAAGTTAATAAAAGGTCAAAGATCACTCAAAATAGCTGTTGAAAGGTTTTTGTAAACAATTTTTCTAAACCACAAAGAATTTACAGCATTTTCTGGCTATGAGCAAAGAGATCTCAATGGTCCTTTGGCTCCACTTTATCAAATAATTTAGTGGTGCCCCATGAGAGAAAAAGACAAACATGTCCAAGAGATCAATTGTTTGATTTGTCCGTTTACCATCTTATTTTCACTGAATGTTACAAGCAGCAACATGGATTAACTAGTCTTTCAGGAGAAAATCCATCAGATAAACAACTTCATCAACAGCACAAGAGGAGTAGAAGCAAACCAAACAATTCTTCAATGCTACTTCACTGCAGCAGAAATCGCATCCACTCCTGCAACCCATCCACGTTTTTTGACTTCTAACAATCTGTCTTGAATATACTCTGCAGAGTCATTCGCAAAAGGAACTTCTCCACACAGTGAATACACCATCAGGAAACAAATGCAAATAGAAAATTATCTTTACAGTTCAACCCCAGATAGTCTCCGTCGAACCAAAAGAATTTATGAAATCAAGTTTTTAAAAGATCATTTATACTCAAGCTCTCAACTTTAACATGTTTTCTTTCACCTCCATTCCAAGAATTAAAATTTAAGTAACAAGAGGTCAATCCAAATTTAAAGCTGAAGTGGGACATGGGGCAAATTTTGTGGCTCTGGAAGCAAATAGACAGATTTGCCCACATGGCACAATTTCTGAGACTACAATCAAGGTGCACTTAGTTATTTTGTTACCAGTAATACCTGCTGTTCATGTTGCTTGGTCTCCAGATCATCTTTGACTATATTTATGGCTGTGAGAACAGACGAGTACAGATGTGCAGCATGTTCATTGAATTGCTTTGATTGTCTTGCTATCAATTCGAGTGTCTCCTTAAGAACTAAAAGGATAGAAGAATGTTCAGAAAGTCAGAATTCAAAATTGTTGTCTTTATTGCCATTAAACTTTGTTAAAATTTGGATATTGAAATAGCTCCTGGATTCCAAAGATACTGCATTCTTTTCAGAATTATTTTATTCTGAGGAAAGATTTACAGAATTTACAAGAATGATGAACCGGATTATTAGCTCTTTGATTTTTTACTGAAATACTGCCTACAAAATCAGCATCAGCGTTTCTTATTGAGAAAGTATTTCATTTCAAAAGTATTCCAGTGGCTGCAATCAACTTCTAGATCACATGAGTTGGCAGAATATTTTACCACTTCCTGTGTGTTTCCTTAAAATCTGCTCATTTTGCATCTTTCTCATAACACCATTCTCTCCAAGACCCTTGTCAAAAACATCTGGCCTCAAGCTTCTGGTAACCACGATTCTCGAGTTCACTGGATTTGATTATCCTTGTGACACACAAATGTATTAATACATTACATTGCCTGTTTTGGGAGGAGGGGAAATTCCACTAACTTTTAAGCTTAATCATTTGTTCCCCCACCCCGAGTAAAAGTCTGATCTTCCCCAATTTTATTTTGTTCACTATATTTCCAGAATTCCAAAATCTGTTACATCATTTTCAAACTTCCAGCAAGAACCTCCTGCAGTTGTTCCCACAAAAATAAAGTAGACATTATCTCAATGTTTGCACAAAAACAATGGACTTCTGTAAAGGATCTGCATCTGTGCCAAGTGAATGGAATTACAATATAGATTATTAATCAGGAACAGAAATTGTTCATTTCGCCCATTGACACTGCTCTGCCATTCAGTAAGATGAAGTCTAATCCACATGTTTACACTCTTGCTCACCACGAATCTATCTACCAATCTGGTATGACACCAGAAACCCTGGCAAATAGCTACAGCTGTGTGGTGGGAAGTGTACTGACTGATCTGATATAGGGACACCAATAACCCCGAGGGTAAAGCCATGCAAAAGGTAGTGGACACAACCCAGAACATCACAGGCAAAACCCTGCCCAATATTGGGAACATCTGCAGGGAACGCTGCTGTCAGAGAGCAGCAGCATCAAGGATCCACGCCACCCAGCACACGCTCTGTTCTGTTCTCGCTGCTGCCATCAGGAAAGAGATCTAGGTGCCACAGGACTCGTACCACCAGTTTCATGAACAGCTGCTACCCCTCCACCATCAGACTCCTCAATGACAAACTCAATCAGGGACTCATTTAAGGACTCTTACTTGTGAACTTTATTGATTTTATTTTAAATTCTCACTGCATTGCAGTTTGTTTACATTCATTATCTATTTACAGTTCTTTATTTGTTTAAATGTATATACTGCGCACTACCATTAAGTGGTGATTCTGCCTCACCTGCAGGAAAAAGAATCTCAGGGTTGTATGTGATGTCATGTATGTACTCTTGACAATAAATCGAAAATCTTAAAAAAAATGCTCCGTTTCCATTGCAATCAGGGCTGTTAAGGAGACCGTCCTTCATTATTCAGTGGATTGAGTTCAAGATCCGTGAGGCAACGTTGCAGCTCTAAAACTCTGGTTAGACCACTGCATAGTTCTGGTCGCCTCACTATTGGAAGGATCTAGGTGCTTTAGAAAGGGCACAGAGGAGACTTAACAGTATTGGAGAACATGTCTTATGAAGGAAAGTTGATGGAGCCAAGACTTTTCTCTTTGGAGTGACGAAAGATGAAAGGTGTCTTAAGAGGTATATAATATTATGAGTGGATAGCCAGCACCTTTTTCCCAGGGCAACAACAGCAAATACCAGAGGACATCTGTTTAGGGAAAGTGGAGGAAAGTTTAGAGAGAGGTCAGATAAAAGTTTTTTTTTAAAATGGTGAGCACCTGGAAAGCATTGCCAGTGGTGATATTGGTGGTGAAGGCTGCTACAATAGGGAAATTGAAAAGATTGAGGTAGGGAAGGGTTAGATTGTTGTAGAGCAAGTAAACATTGTAGCCCAAAGATCTGTACTGTTCGAGATTTCTGTGTTCACCTCATGTCCATCTTACATTGGTGACCCCTTACTTTCAAACAGTGAAGCCCAAATTGATTTCAATTAATTTAATTTTAATTTAGAGATGTGGCTCACCAACAGCCACCCAAATGTACCAAATTAGTCTACTAATCCCACAAGTCTTTGGAATGTGAGAAGAAACTAGAGCACCTCGAGGAAATCTACATGAACATGGGGAGAATGTACAAACTCCTTACAGACAGTGCTGAGTTCAAACCCAGTACACTGGCGCTGTAATAGGGTTGCTATGCTAACCATGCCACCTCTAGATTTCCTGACAAGAGGATACATTCCTTCCACATCCATCTAGTCAAGAAGTCCCATCTTTCAAAAGCCCTATAGGCTTGAGAAGCTGAAATTTTCTGCTGTTCCTCCACATGATTTGAACCTGTGAACATCAACAGCAATGGAGAGAGAAAAGTAATTTCCATTGCCCAAGAGAGAAAAGTAAAGCACCAGGTTTTTGACAGAAGCAAAATCCAACTGATTGCTTCATGAACAGGTAATGCAGATAAAGAGGCACCAAATTGTACATTTGTACATGATTGTACCTGGGGTGATATCAATCACTGACTTGAGCAGAATGTCTCCAGATTTCAATACGGATTGGGTCAGCTCTTGGTGTTCGTTGACATCATTCTTAAAAGCCTGCAAGTAGAAAACCCCAAAACTCTCATTCTGACGGCAGAACAGCAGGAAATGAAAAACCAAGACTTTGATTATAAAACAAAAATCAGTAATATGAACTCAATCACCCTGAAATGACCCTACATCTGTTACCTCAGCAATTTTCACCCTCACCTGTCTGAATCTTTGGAAATGCTGGATTAAAAGTGAACTTCTCCAATCACCTACCTGCCCTTTTAACCTATTCCCTCAGTCGTCTGCACCATATCTCTCCATGTGCAGATGGCTAGTAATGCATAACCAACTTTTATACTGACTTGTAACTACAAATTGCAGTGTGTGCCATGATAATACCCCACATTTGGTTCTTTGGCTTTAGACAAGCAAAGCCTATGTATCTGTTTATTTGGTCTCTTCCTAACCAATCAGAGCATTTTAAATTTGAGAGCAGAAATTACTTAAACATACAACTTGGTCATATCAAATCTGCAACAATACTGATAGGGAAGACCACATCTTGAGCTCATTTTCCATGGAGATAAAGAGGCTTATGAGTGACTGGAAAGAGGAATACACAAGAGGAGAGATGGTCAGAATTGATGCAGACATCTAGAATAAAATAGTGGAATCAGATACAAACACCCATGTTAAGGAAAAGTTTAGGCAGGCAATTGAATAGGCAAAGCAGAGAAGGATACAGTCCTAAAGAGGGCAAATGGGATGAGTGATCATCTGCATTTCCCACTGCCTTGGGAAAACAGCCATCATATACCCATCCCATCAAAGTCACACTCTTTTCCCCCCCACCCACCCATCAAGAAAATGAAAACATGCACCACCACATTCAAGGCCAGTTTCTTCCCTGCTATAATGACTACTGATAATTAGTAAATGATACCATCTTTGCACTGTTTTAACTGAACCTTTATTCTTGAACACTACACTCTGCACTTTTGTTTTACCTTATATTGAAGAAGGTAGGGCATTGAGCAATGCGGTAGAACAGAGGGATCTGGGAATACAGATATACAATTCCCTGAAAGTGGCTTCACAGGTGGATAGTTATAAAAAGAGCATTTGGCATATTGGTTTTCATTAATCAAATTATTGCGTATAGAAGTTTGGATGTTATGGTAAAGTTGTCTAAGACATTAATGAAGCTGTTTGGAGTATTGCGTGCAGTTTTGGTCACCTAACTACAGGAAAGATATCAATAAGATAGAATGCAGAGAAGATTTACTAGGACTTCAGGAACCAAGTTACAGGGAAAGATTAAACAGGTTAGGATTTCATTTCCTGGAGTGTAGAAGAATGAGGGGAGATTTGATAAAGGTATTTAAAATTATGAGGGGGATAGACAGAGTAAATGTAGATAGGCTTTTTCCACTGAGGGTAGGGTAGATACAAACCAGAGGACATGGGTTAAGAGTGAAAGGGGAAAAGTTTAAGGGGAACTTCTTCACACAGAGTGGCCGGAGTGTAGAACGTTCTACCAGCTGAAGTGGTGAATGCAGGCTCAATTTTAACATTTAAGAAGAATTTGGACAGGTACATAGATGGGAGGGATATGGAGGGCTATGGACTGGGACTAGGCAAGAAAAAAAAAGATGGTTCACCAGACTAGAAGGGTTGAAGGGGGCCTGTTTCTGTTCTGCTTCTATATCTCCTATTGTTAGGGGTAGTCTTTATGACTCTTTGTTTACCTTATGGCAGACAAATGTTGAAGAACACTTGTATTATTACATTTTCATTAAAAGTAATAGCTAACTTTTATACATAGTACACAAACCAAAGTTTCCCACTGAATCTCAGAACATATGATCATTCATGTGCTGATGAGCAAAGAGGGTCAGCACAGACATGGTGGACCAAAAGGCCCATGCCTGTGCTGTTCAACTCAACACCTCAATGTATAAAATTACCAGGAAAAACAGGAAATAGATTAGGAATAAATTAGTTTCTTCCAGGTGGCAGGAAGTGATTGGAGATGTCCCACAGGGATCAATGCTTGGAATCCAGCTAGTCACAATGTACACAAGTCCTCTTTCAATGAATCTCTGCAAAAAACTATAAATTGCTAGCACACCAGACACAGGAAAGCTTCTTTTTGATGCTAGAATGTACAGATCCAGAGATTATGGCAATTAGAACAGAGACCAGATGGGAATTTGTGGAATTTCTCCTACCAAAGGCAGAGGAGATCAAGGCATTAAACACATGCAAGAAAGTAGACAGATTTATTAATACTGAAATATTCAAGCAACAAGGGGAGAAGGATGATCAACCACAGTGGTGTTGACTTGTGGAGCAGGAACACGGGCTCAATAACTTGCTCCTGCATCCATTTTCTTTGAAAGTAAACTACCTGAAATAAATAAATCCTTGTGGGGTTTTGATTGACTTGTGCACGTCAAAGTAAAATTTCAACTAATAAAATTTAGAAAACTAACGATGAAAGCAAGTCCAAAACACACTTACCATGCATACATCTAGGGACGACTTTATGCTTTCCATCTCAGGCTGAGGTGGGATCCAGTTTTCAGTGGTCTCTGCAACTTGATACAACCACTTCAACAATTCTTCCATTTTGGAGCAAAAATTCTAATGGAACAAACATCAGTCCCATACATTAAAAGCAAAAAAATATAAAATGCTACAAATCTGAAGTAAAAACAAAAATGCTGGATATACTCATCAGGTCAGGCATAACCTTGGAGAGAGAAATAGAGTTGATGTTTCAGGTCATTGATCTTTCATTAAAGCAACACAAGGTCATCATACCAAAATGTCATTTCTGCTCCTTTCACTCTACTTGCACTGCCTGACCTGTGGGAGCATGTCCATTATTTTTTTTGATTTATAACAACTGCATAAAATTGATGCCATTTGTTACAGAACTCCTCCCATTCCAGATCCCTCTTCTCAGCCTTCCAGTTTTTGCGCTCCTTTGGAAAGTAATTAAGTTATTTGCCTCGAAACAGTTGTGATAGCAAGTTCTCTATTCTCTTCTTCGTACTTATTAATATCTCATTGGACTTTATTCTCTCAGTACTTTCTTGAGTGGAAATTTTTCTAAAGGGTTACCTTGATTATTTTTTTAATTTAGAGTTCAGCATGGTACCAGGCCCTTTGAGTCCATGAGCTCGTGCGACCCAAATACAGCAATGATCCTACAAACCATGTACGTTTTTGGAGGATGGGAGGGAATCAGAGCACCCAGAGGAAACCCACATGGTCACGGGAAGGAAGATCAGCGCCAGATTTTAACCTGGGTCACTGGTGCGGTAATTACATTGAACTAATTTTCCAGGAGACCAAGTATTTAACTTCAATTTCCCCATTAACACATTGCTTTATTCACATTGTTTTTTTTCTTTGGCTTGGCTTCGCGGACGAAGATTTATGGAGGGGGTGAATGTCCACGTCAGCTGCAGGCTCGTTTGTGGCTGACAAGTCCGATGCGGGACAGGCAGACACGGTTAGCCAGTGGCAAACATGCTGCTTGCAATTAAAGGGATGGTTGGTGAGAAATGCTTTTCGGGGGCTGACTCGAGTCTTTGGAATTTTAATTCTGCATCACTACAGGAGACCTTAGACACAAAAAAGAGCAGCATGGACTCCAGTTCCATTAAAAAAAAGGACACTTGGGATTTTGGCGAGGAGGTTGTTATAGCCTCGGTACAGGAAGTAGAAGTGCTACTGCTCTGGTACTTCATTCTGCTTCATGAGCAAATCACGGCCTGCAAGGTCACCTCAGATTCCTGGAACGCACATCCCAGATCCTGAGCAACCACAGGTGCAACTACTCAAACTGGTTGAGCTAGAACTCCTAGTTGGCTGATGTCAGTGTTAGCGAACTGCAAGGCAGCTTTTCCTGAATGAGAAACATCACAAAGCAGTCACCTCACAGCTCAAGATAGTGTTGTACAAGCCTAAGGAATAGACCCACAACTGTAACCCACAGTTGCAGATACCTGTCTGATTCATCAGCAATCCAAGCTCCAGGTCCAAACCTGATACAATTAGGAAGTCTTCAGCACCCAAGGCCCTTCGGGAGTCTTCCTTGCCTTCAGCACCCTCTCAAATCCTGGTTCCCATAAGCCAGTGTCCAATAGCCCACAGCCTATGCTGGTCCCCCGACCGCAAGACGCCAACAGCCTGTGTGGGTCCACTGTGGTAACTGTCCTATAGGATAATTTCATCTGCTTCTCCATGAGGGATGTTCCCCCATTTCTGGTGCCCTGTGCTCCCCTAGAGTGTGCATCCCCTCTTGGCTGCTGTCAAGCATAGGCGCTGCCATCTCAGGCGCAGACACCGTGGTTGCAAGACATTAAATAAAAAACATTGCCGGCTCCTTCAAACGGCGTTTAAAGCCTGTACGGAACTGTCGGCATTGGGACTGGGCAGTTGAACTCTGTTGTGTCTCGCACCCCAGTGTCTGGAGACAGGACAAGTTAATATTACAAGATAGGGGATGCTTCTATTTGCCAAGGCATAGATTACAAGAGTCTTAGCCATTTGAATAGCCATTTAAATGAATGAATTATGTCCATTTTCAAATACATTGAGAGATGAAATCAAAAAATTCCTAGAAGAACTCATGAGCAACATCAATGGGAGAAAAAGAAATGCCGACGTGCTGGGTTGAAACTCTTCAAGATTGAGATTAATATGAAAGCAAACTAAGTGTTCTGTATGATTACAAAAGTGGCCAACACTGCAATACGACCACACCAGCAAGACATTTAATTTGCATTCAATCCCTCACCAAGAACATTGTACACCTTTGGTCACCACATTGGACAAAAGATCTGATTACAGTAGGGTATATTTACATGGATGATTCTAGGTGTGGAAAATTAAAGCTCTGAGAAAAGATTGGACAGGATGAGATTGCCTTCTTCAGAACTGAAGATGTTCAAGATTAGCACAAAGTGTATAAAATAATGGGGGGACTTCAATAGAGCAAATGAAAAGGACACCTTTTCCTCAGCAGCTGGGTCAAAAATTCGGTGAACATCACTTTAAACAAACACTGCAAGAAGAAAGGATTAAAAACAAAACAAGAGTAGCATGAGAGGCTCTTGGGAGTCACCATCTCAGAGGATCTTTCCTGGACCCAACACACCAATGGCATCGTGAAGAAAGCACGTCAGCGATTCTACTTCCATAGGAGTTTGCGGAGGTTTTGGTATGACGTCAGGAACCCTGGCAGTTTTCTACAGATGTGTGGTGGAAAGTGTGCCGACCGGCTGCATCACAGTCTATTATGGGAAAACCAACAGCCCAGGACATTACAGGCAAAACCCTTCTTATTATTGAGGACATCGACAGGAAACTCTGCCGTCTGAGAGCAGCAGCAATTATCAAAGACCCTCACCACTGAACACATTGTTCTCGCTGCTCCCTTCAGGAAAGAGGTATAGGTGCCACAAGACTCACACAACCAGGTGCAAAAACAGCTGCTACTCCTCTACCATCAGTCTCCTCAACAACACTCAATCAGGGACTAATTTAAGGACTCTTACTTGTGCGCTTTATTGATTTTCTTTGCTCTCCCTGTATTTCAGTTTGTCTGTATTCAGTATCTGTTTACAGTTCTTTTGATTGTTTACACGCTCACGCTGTGTGCAGTTAATTTTTGCACTACCAATTAGTAGACCACGATGAGGCCTCTTCCAAGTCCTCTGTCATAAACCTATTCTGTCCTTTGATGGAGAGGAATTGTACCGCATGCACCAGAGTGGAATTCCCACAGGTCAAACCATTTCGGCAATAATCGCAAAAATGAAATGTGCTTCCAGATTCTGTATTTAAAGCCATAAACAATTTTGAGGTTACAAAATAACAAAGCAATTTTACACTGCTGGTGAGTGGCTTCAGCTAAAGCACAAAGTTATTGAAGAATCAAGTTTTACCTGTATGTGAATGAGAAGGCAGTCGCTATTTTGCTTCTCCTCAGTGATTCGTGGGAGATGTCGAGTAGTCAACTGTGAACCAGACCACCCTCTGAGTTTTCTTACGAAGTCCGTGGCTTTTCTCAATTCCACGACTGTGTCTTCACTCTCTGGGCAGTGATGTATATTTACAGGCTCACTTTCTTGTTGGCAGTACAACAGAGGGAGGTGAGTGTTGTTGTCAGGGTCAGAGTGAATGTCTTGAATGTCCACATCATGCGTCACAACATTTGCACTGGTTACTCCAGCTGACTCATCCAAGTGAGCAGAGAGACCCTCTAATTGCTGCGCCAAATCCTCTAGCTCATTAATTTTGTATGGCAGGGTCAGGTACTCCTCATCACTCTCCCATTCCTTATTTAAGGGAGGAATCTGTGTCGTGGATATGAAGCTGATATCATCTCCGGATATTAAGTGGTTGGCAAATTCTTCATTTGAATTCTTGGAGATAAAACCCGAATCTGTAATTGAATTGACCAAAGTGCAATCGGATACAATAGTACTGTTAATCAAACTGTCAGAAAGTTGTGCTTTACTGAATCTGGAATGTTCCACAAAAGGCTTGGGAGCGAGTCGAGCTTTAAAGATTGGAGAGGAGGCCAAGTTGGAAGACGGGCTGTGCACATGCAAAGGACTGGAGGAACGCCGCGGAGCAGGAACAGATTCTGCAAGGCTGCTGTGGGCCCAATCTGCATGAGCAGTGTTGGAGCTGCTGTTCTGGTGAGTGGGCAAAGACAATGTACTCTTTGATGTTGGCGTATTGCCAGGGGACAGCAAAGAACCATCATTTAAAATGCCTGAATCTTTAAAACATGAATCTGAGGACAAATCTTCACCATTTGACAAATCATTGGAAGCAAAATCCAGTGGCCTTAAGGGATAAGTGAAATCAAGCAAGGCCTGATATTCCTCATTGGGATCCCAATCTGGCAAACTCCGATCTTTAAATGCCTTAAAATAATCGGGAATTCTATATGCCCAGTATTCTGATAAGCAAGACACCATTTCTTTTCTACGTGGGGGATCAGTTTTAACATCAGTAGAGGTATAGGAGCCATTGGAAAGTTGTCCTAATGATGTGTGTTTGTACAATTTTACATCTTGAATGGTTGACATGGTCTTTCTTTTTGGCAAACTTTGAGAGTAGACAGAGACGTCTCGACAAGTATCGTGTTTTGGAGTGGATAAGCTCTTTTGACTGTTCAGTCGGTCATTCTCATTGCTCTTGGGAGACAGTATGGATGAACTGCTGTGCTTCATCATCTGCGGATCAAACCTACCAGTAGGTTCGTACGTGGGAGAAACAGTAAGTGGTGTGCGAGGCTGGACCGGTTCATTGGGCATGGAGTCAGTCCCTTCAGTATTCAGTCTGTGTAGTAGTGCCACACTTGACAAATTATCAGTGGCTGGGACGAAATACCTTCTGTTCATCTCCTGCATGTCGGCACCCTAAAATGTTAAAGTGGTTACTTAATGAATTTTTGGACAAAATCTTGTGTGCTTCACAAAGGGTTGTGAACCGATGGAAAATACAGGACACACTGGCTAGTTTGGAGGAGGCAGATGTGATAGAAGAGCAATAAAGGCTTTAAAAAAAAAGCATCCGCACTTTTGGATGCTTTCTCTCCAAAAACAAAGCAAAGCATATGAGAAAGAACGTCAGAAAAAGAGGGAAAGAGCAAACAAGTAATACAAGTGGGAGAAAGGTAATCGCAAGAACAGAAAAAGTCAAAGATGAAAGTTAACTTGAAGGGCAAGAATTCCACAAGCACGGTGATTACATACTTCATTACACACTTGATTACTTCATAACATACTTGATTACTTCATTACATACTTGATTACATACTTCAACAAGCATGGTGATTACATACTTCAGATGCTGCAAATTACTTTAAGATGTTCTGAACAGTAAATGGAATACATTTTATGCATAGAAATTTTTTCTTTAAATTTATTTACCAGGGAGGTGGGGGGGAGTGAATCTCTGCACAAATCAATTGTGGAGGCTCTATTCACAACAGAATTTTAAATACAAAAGGAATCAAGGGAAGAAAGCACAGAAAGAAACGCTCAGCTATGATCCAATTGAATGGTGGAGTAGGAATGACTGCCAAAATAATGTACATTTGCTATTTCTATTGTTCAGCTGAAACATGAGCAAATGATAGGAGATAAAATTATAGCCATTAAGAAGTAAGATTCTGGTCCTTAACAAAAACTCAATCTTGTTTTCTGCTCAAATGAATTTGATAAGGAGTTGAATTAATATCATATAATAGAGCTAAATAGGGAAAGTCTGCAGATGCTGGGGTTGTAGGGTAATACACAAAATATCTTATTGCAATTTCATATAATAGTTCAGTTTCTAAAATGTACACCCTTCACTTTTCTCACTGTTTAGATCTAGATGTTAAACAATGGCTCCCAAAATCAATGCTCCGCTGCTGGTGGGCGACAGGTCTTCTTCAATCTTTTACAGATTTTCCACAATATACCAAAGAATCCAGAGATCTTTCTCCTAAGTAACATAAAAAATAAAGAATTTGGAATTGACTTGGAGGATGCACAAAAAAGATTTGTTAAGATAGCCCTAGCTGTAGCAAAAAAATGTATTATGTCAACCTGGAAATTGGAAGATAATTTGAAAATACAACAATGGTATATAGAAATGAATAAATGTATTCCATTAGAAAAAATAACATATAGTTTAAGAAATAATATCGAAATATTCGAACAAGTATGGGAGCCTTACATAAAATACAATAGCGAAAACCTACCGGGAACAAACATTACCTAAGTTGATGGAAGGAGAAGAGAAGAAAAAAATGGACTCAGTAGAATTTCTGGTGTATTTTTGTTGAATGACAACATTGTCTAACTGAATTAATGCAACCTAGATTGTATAACTAAAATGGATGAGAGGGGGGAGGGATGGGGGGGTGGCTTGGGAGGAGGGAGGGGGGAGGGAGAAAAAGTCACTGTAAATGTGTGGAAAAGAAAAAGTGTATATCATGGCTATTGTGATTTATGGTGTGAAAAATAAAAAATTTAAAAAAAAAAAAAAAAAAAAAAAAAAAAAAAAAAAAAAAAAAAAAAAAAAAAAATCTTTTACAGATTTTCCAAAAAGGATTTTTGATTTGCTGGAGCAAAATGCACATTCAACATCTTGGTTTTGGATTTGTTCCAGTACCCCATACAATTGTTGAAGTTGATGAAATTAAAGTTTTCCTTCAAAATGAATCAAAGTTGTTAGAAAAGAGTTACAGAGAGAGGCAACAACAACAAAAAAAGTCATTGCAATCTGTCTTCAACTTTGGACAATTCTATCTACTATTCTTCTTGCAGTTGGCCTGGCTGAAGTGTCAGAAAAATCCGAATCTTCAAGGCCATGAACCAAAATACCAGAACATTTCTGAAAAGTACAAATTTAAAACAGTTTCATTCAATCCACAGCAAAAAACTGAGCCGCTCACCCCACCAGTTTCTGATTCTCCATTCTCAGTGATAGGACTGTTCCAGGGCTGACATTTTCCCTGGTCCTAATATCCAGAACCCAAGCCCTTGTTCAAAATAAAAGGGTGACTATTCAGGATAGAGAGAAGAAATTTATTTACCAGGGAGGTGGGGGGGAGTGAATCTCTGCACAAATCAATTGTGGAGGCTCTATTCACAACAGAATTTTAAATACAAAAGGAATCAAGGGAAGAAAGCACAGAAAGAAACGCTCAGCTATGATCCAATTGAATGGTGGAGTAGGAATGACTGCCAAAATAATGTACATTTGCTATTTCTTATGTTCAGCTGAAACATGAGCAAATTATAGGAGATAAAATTACAGCCATTTAGAAAACCTTGCCAAGCAAGAAAACAACCTTGGAGATGGAAATGCGGCTGACAGCCAGGAAACAAGAATTCACTATTGACAGCAACACATAAAATGGTGGTGGGATTCAACAGGTTAAGCAGCATCCGCAGAAGGCAATAGGCAATCAACGTTTCGGGCCAAAACGCTTCAACAGGATCCAGAAGAAAGAGGGCAGAAGCCTGAATAAAAGGGGGGAGAGGGGAGGAGCACAAGCTGACAGAAGAATACAAGTTGAGGGGGGGGGGGGGGGGGGAAGAGAAAGGAGGAAGAGGCAAAGGTCCAAGGAAGATCCACTCTGACAGGAGAGAATATTAGATCATAGAATGAATGAAGGTGATGGGGAGCTAGATACAGGAAGGTGTGGGTGACAGGCAGGTCAAAAAGATGGGAGAGGGACTAAAGAAAATAATTATATATATTTAGTGTGTGCGCGCATATTATATACATATATTTAGTGTGTGTGTGTGTGCATATTATATGTATATTTATGCCTGTCCCGCATCGGACTTGTCAGCCACAAACGAGCCTGCAGCTGACGTGGACTTTTTACCCCCTCCATAAATCTTCGTCCGCGAAGCCAAGCCAAAGAAAGAAAGATATATATAATTAGTGTGTATGATATATATTTAGTGTGTCTACTATATTTAGTGTGTGTGTAATATATATTTGGTGCCAAACTGCATGAGTTTTTCAAGCTTTGTTGGGACCAAGGAAAACTGCCTCAGGATCTTCGTGATGCCACCATCATCACCCTGTACAAAAACAAAGGCGAGAAATCAGACTGCTCAAACTACAGGGGAATCACGTTGCTCTCCATTGCAGGCAAAATCTTCGCTAGGATTCTACTAAATAGAATAATACCTAGTGTCGCCGAGAATATTCTCCCAGAATCACAGTGCGGCTTTCGCGCAAACAGAGGAACTACTGACATGGTCTTTGCCCTCAGACAGCTCCAAGAAAAGTGCAGAGAACAAAACAAAGGACTCTACATCACCTTTGTTGACCTCACCAAAGCCTTCGACACCGTAAGCAGGAAAGGGCTTTGGCAAATACTAGAGCGCATCGGATGTCCCCCAAAGTTCCTCAACGAGATTATCCAACTGCACGAAAACCAACAAGGTCGGGTCAGATACAGCAATGAGCTCTCTGAACCCTTCTCCATTAACAATGGCGTGAAGCAAGGCTGTGTTCTCGCACCAACCCTCTTTTCAATCTTCTTCAGCATGATGCTGAACCAAGCCATGAAAGACCCCAACAATGAAGACGCTGTTTACATCCGGTACCGCACGGATGGCAGTCTCTTCAATCTGAGGCGCCTGCAAGCTCACACCAAGACACAAGAGAAACTTGTCCGTGAACTACTCTTTGCAGACGATGCCGCTTTAGTTGCCCATTCAGAGCCAGCTCTTCAGCGCTTGACGTCCTGCTTTGCGGAAACTGCCAAAATGTTTGGCCTGGAAGTCAGCCTGAAGAAAACTGAGGTCCTCCATCAGCCAGCTCCCCACCATGACTACCAGCCCCCCCCACATCTCAATCGGGCACACAAAACTCAAAACGGTCAACCAGTTTACCTATCTCAGCTGCACCATTTCATCAGATGCAAGGATCGACAACGAGATAGACAACAGACTCGCCAAGGCAAATAGCGCCTTTGGAAAACTACACAAAAGAGTCTGGAAAAACAACCAAATGAAAAACCTCACAAAGATAAGCGTATACAGAGCCGTTGTCATACCCACAATCCTGTTCGGCTCCGAATCATGGGTCCTCTACCTGCATCACCTACGGCTCCTAGAACGCTTCCACCAGCGTTGTCTCCGCTCCATCCTCAACATTCATTGGGGCGACTTCATCCCTAACATCGAAGTACTCGAGATGGCAGAGGCCGACAGCATCGAGTCCACGCTGCTTAAGATCCAGCTGCGCTGGGTGGGTCACGTCTCCAGAATGGAGGACCATCGCCTTCCAAGATCGTGTTATATGGCGAGCTCTCCACTGGTCACCTTGACAGAGGTGCACCAAAGAAGAGGTACAAGGACTGCCTAAAGAAATCTCTTGGTGCCTGCCATATTGACCACCGCCAGTGGGCTGATATCGCCTCAAACCGTGCATCTTGGCGCCTCACAGTTTGGCGGGCAGCAACCTCCTTTGAAGAAGACCGCAGAGCCCACCTCACTGACAAAAGACAAAGGAGGAAAAACCCAACACCCAACCCCAACCAACAAATTTTCCCCTGCAACCGTGTCTGCCTGTCCCGCATCGGACTTATCAGCCACAAACGAGCCTGCAGCTGACGTGGACATTTACCCCCTCCATAAATCTTCATCCGCAAAGCCAAGCCAAAGAGAAGAAGAATTATATATATTTAGTGCGTGTCTGGTCCATATATTTAGTGCGTGTCTGGTCCATATATTTAGTGCGTGTCTGGTCCATATATTTAGTGCGTGTCTGGTCCATATATTTAGTGTGTGTCTGGTCCATATATTTAGTGCGTGTCTGGTCCATATATTTAGTGCGTGTCTGGTCCATATATTTAGTGCGTGTCTGGTCCATATATTTAGTGCGTGTCTGGTCCATATATTTAGTGCGTGTCTGGTCCATATATTTAGTGCGTGACTGGTCCATATATTTAGTGCGTGTCTGGTCCATATATTTAGTGCGTGTCTGGTCCATATATTTAGTGCGTGTCTGGTCCATATATTTAGTGCGTGTCTGGTCCATATATTTAGTGCGTGTCTGGTCCATATATTTAGTGCGTGTCTGGTCCATATATTTAGTGCGTGACTGGTCCATATATTTAGTGCGTGACTGGTCCATATATTTAGTGCGTGTCTGGTCCATATATTTAGTGCGTGTCTGGTCCATATATTTAGTGCGTGTCTGGTCCATATATTTAGTGCGTGTCTGGTCCATATATTTAGTGCGTGTCTGGTCCATATATTTAGTGCGTGTCTGGTCCATATATTTAGTGCGTGTCTGGTCCATATATTTAGTGCGTGTCTGGTCCATATATTTAGTGCGTGTCTGGTCCATATATTTAGTGCGTTTCTGGTCCATATATTTAGTGCGTGTCTGGTCCATATATTTAGTGCGTGTCTGGTCTATATTTAGTGCGTGTCTGGTCTATATTTAGTGCGTGTCTATATTTAGTGTGTCTAAAATATATTTAGTGTGTGTCTAATATATATTTAGTGTGTCTAATATTATATATATTTAGTGTGTGTCTATAATATTAATATTACACACACTAAATATATATATTAGTGTGTGTGTACATTATATATATTATATCTCTTCCAAGAACCTGCGAGTGCCCTGAACCTAGACAATACAGACTTTGACAATTTGGAACTGTAACTCACTGACACATAGGGAGAGAACAACAAAGCCCAATTACTTGATGAAGTTTGTAAATTCCCAAATTTTGATTACAGCACATGTCCATTCCTCTCCATCTTTCATGCTCAAGGTTCATAGAAATTTTGACTGTTTTTAAAGAGGTGCCGTAGTGTGGATTGTGGGTGGTCATGTGACCTCTCCATCTGGAACCCGGTGGGATTGTGGAGAGCCACGTGACCTCTCCGCCTGGAACCTCGTCAGAAGTCGTATCATCTGCCAATCAAGATTAGACTCTGCCTACCCATTAGTGCACACCTGACTGTTGACCTCTTCAATCACCTAGTGAACCTGGGCTAGACCCTCCAGCTTATTATACTATAAAGTGCACCAGGTGCAGTACCTCTGTTTTCCTCTTCAGCCCCAAGAAGAGCCCTGCTGTCGACAATGCTGGAGGAGTCACTGGTAAGGCCTGCACTACATGGGGATTGGGGCTGTTGTATACAGTTGCAGTTATAGAGAGGATCTGAGCTGTGCCCACGTTAGACAATGAACGGCAGGTAGCGTATTATAGTCCTTGGTTGCAACAAGTCTGTATAAATAGTTGCTAGTATCGGTATCATCAAGTCAAATGTGACTGGGTGGTACTGTGCTTGTGAGAGTGCAAGCAGTTACTGGTATCAGTGGTGTTAAGACCAATGTATGATCGAGAATACTTACATGTGTAATCCCTATTGCGATCCCCTTATATGCAACTGTGTAGTGGGCGCATAGCGTGGTATCGCGAACCTTCGCCGGCCGGTACGGCTCACCAGCGGATGCTTGGAGCCGCGGGCCAGGCCACACCACTATGCACTCACCTGGGCAATGGACCGCGCACACGTGGTACTGCATTCTGAGTAGCAGCACGTTGGGTTGTTGTGCCTCTTTCCAGAGGGTGCAGGGCTCTCATTGTGTTTACTTTAAATACACCAGGCCCGCAGATTGGCGGCAAACATAGTGAACTCACCGCCCCCCCCCCCCCCCCCCCATGGAGCCCGGGACGGGAGGGATATAAAAGGATGGCAATCTCAAATAAAGTCTCATGTTGATTCAGTAGCTCTACCAGAGTAGTCACTACACAAAAAAGATTATTTCTGCATTCACCACATCCAGACCCGCTATTCTTTGAGGCCACCAAACTTTTCCCTTCCCAAACAGCGGAATACCCAATATAGAGGCCCCGAGAGACACAGCACAGAAACGGAGTCCACACCTATCATCAATCATCCACTTGCACTAATCCCACATTAATACCAATTATTCTCCCCATATTCTCAACTCACCATTGATTAAATGCCCTTCATCTTTACTGAAAGGT
The DNA here is from genome assembly GCF_036971445.1 of Narcine bancroftii. NCBI lineage: Eukaryota > Metazoa > Chordata > Chondrichthyes > Torpediniformes > Narcinidae > Narcine > Narcine bancroftii. The sequence goes on along the minus strand of NC_091472.1, from coordinate 78,732,409 downwards.
TGTGCTTAGAATTATCTCGACTGGCACTTAACCAGTGATTCAAAGTTTTAGCATGATCCCGTAGCTTTGTTCCCAAACCTGTAAATCATCTTGCCCAGTGAAAAAATCATACAATTATTGTGTATTTTCTTTCCACATTTGTTCTCCGAGGTCTCACTCTCCACCGCAGCAAAAAGGTGATCTGCATTAAACAGAATACTCCAAAGCACTGGAGAAAAAAAAATGGCAAACTTTGCATTTCCAGGTCATTCTCCACATTTCTTTTAGGCCGTCCTAAAGGACTTGTATTGCCAATGAAATTTTTGAAGTATCGTTACTATTGAGCAGCAAACAAATACCTGGTAACAATACCTTTAAAAACACCGCAGATTAGGAAAAAAAACTTTTCCAACAGTAACTTAAAAAACCCACAACCCCAGAAGATGATGTTGAAGATGATGCTAGTTCTGAATTACAGAACGATACTTCGAGTAAACTATACGCTCAGCCAACACAAAAATCAGGAATGGGATTACCATGGCATTTGAGGTCAAATCACATTGTATGTTACAGTAAACTGGAAAATAGATTCTGCTTAAGTCTCACTCCAAAGACTTGAGCAGAAAACCTAAACTGGCTGAGATGAACAGGGAGAACCTCCATGCTCTTCTTTGAAACAGACATGGAATCTTTCACGTCCACATGAAAGAGTGCAGAGCAATGAAGTAGAAGGTATTGCAGTAAGCTAGCAGTTCAGAAGAATTTCCAGAATACAATAATATTGCTGTTATGTTCCAAGGATTTGAGAGTCTGTATTACTGACTGAGAGGTCAAGGAAGGGTAACCAGGAGTAACACTTTTTTTTCCAATTTGGTATCCTACATTCAAATTCTTTCCTAGCCTACCCCTATCAATCCTCAGACTCCAATTCAAACAATGTTATTAGCAGGAAACTAACAAGAGATCACGTGCCTGCTTTGGGGTGCAATCCTCGGAATGGCTTTGACAGGCCTTCCACTCCAATCTGCATCACCCTGTTCAATTTACACAAATAGACACACTCAGGATGTCAATATCACCAGCAATGTTGCCGTTTATTGTCTATTCCCAATGATCTGAGGAGGCATTAAGAGTCAACTACAATTGTTGATTCAGGGGGTTGAAAGTATGGCTCAACATTGGCGACCGTCTCCACCCTGCGAAGAAACAACAGGTAGACTACTGACTGGACACAGAACTGCTGTTGTGCAGGAGGACTTTGTTGCCAAGCAGCCACTGGTCAGAGCAGTTGCAGCTATTCAGCTTTGGTAGAGGGAATTATCGTGCTCTTAAACCTGTAAAAAAATGTTTTAATGCACAGTGCCACAAAAGATTTTCTGTCCCAAACAACAGCACAATTACTTTTGCTTTGCAGGAATCCTTCTCGAACATGTTGAGACTTGCTCAAGGAGAGGGCGAGCCTTCACAGGATAGTAATATTGGGAACATCAATAGCCAAGAGAGGTCCAAAACTGGGCAGAGTTCGTCAGTTACCTACTTAATCAGTCCAACATTCAAATAACAACTGTAAGATCAAACCAATCAAGTCCTAATCCAAATAAGCATTCAAAGCATCTTTCTCACTTTATTATTTGACATCAGCTCATGTCAAACATGACAAAATAATCATCAAGCAAAGACCAGTCCTAATTTCAAGATAATCCTGCATTTGGCACTGCAATCGATTTTTCTGTTATATTAATTTTACCCAAGAATAGTGAAAATGAAATGGTCACGACTTCTCGTCAAGCTGGTTGTCGTCCAGAAGAACAGCTTGTACCCAATCAATAATCATTTCCCAGTTGTAATCATTTCACAAACAGTCTTGGGCATCATTAGGACCTGAATGTCCAAGGATACACAATGTAACTGAAGGATAGGTAGGGAAGCAGAGGGGGCAGTGTGGCTTTGTTGATAAGTGCATCATTAAATCATTAGAAAGAGGTGACACAGGATCAGAAGAAAAAATCATTATGGTTGAGTTAGGAAATACTAAAGGGAAAAGGACACTGTTGGCAGTTAAATACAGACCACTATCAGTAGTCGGGATGTGGGCAAATTACACCAACAAATAGAAAAGGCACATCAAAAGGGCAGTCATGGTGGATTTTAACATGCAAGTAGATGGGGGGGGGGGGGGGGGAGAACCTGGATGGGTCTGGATCTCAAGAGAGAATTTGAAGGATGCCTAAAAGAATAGCTTGTGGCAGAGTCAACCAGGGAAATGGCAATTCTGGATTGGGTATTGTGAAATGAACCCAGAGTTGATAAGAGATCTGAGGGAACTCTTAGAAGGCAGTTATCATAATATGATGAATTTGTCCTGCAGTTTGACATGGAGAATCAGAGGGTGTCAGTAGAGCAGTAGAACAATTGGAATCAGGATTTATTGTTATGAACAAGTCATGAAACTCGGTGTTTGCAGCAGCGTCATCGTGTAAACATTCACATTATAACCGTCTTATGATAGTACTATTTAAAAAAATTAAATAATAATAATATGACCAATAATAGGGGACAAAAAGTAAGGCAGTGTCTTTGGTTCATTGATAATTCAGGAATCTGATGGCAGTGGGGAAGAAGCTGTCCTTGTGCCGCTGAGTGCTCGTCTTTAGGCTCCTGTACCTTTTCCCTGATGGTAGCAGAGTGAAGAGGTCATGGCCTGGGTGGTGGGGGTCTGAGGATAGAGGCTGCTTTTTTTTTTATATAAAGAGAATGCCTCATGTCGATGTCCCCGATGGAGTGAAGTCTGGTGCCTGTGATGCCACAGGCCGAGTTAACAATCCTCTGGAGTTTCTTCTTGTCCTGAGAGTTGGTGCTTGCATACCAGACAGTGATGCAACCAGCCAGAATGCTCTCCACGGTACACCTGTAGAAGTTTAGAGTCTTCAGTGACACACCAAACCGCCTCAAGCACCTCACAAAGTACAGCTGCTGGCGAGCTCCTTTGTGATTGCATCAACGTGGAGGCTCCAGGACAGATCCTTGGAGATGTTGACACCCAAAAAAAGGGAATTACAGAGGTATGAGGTATGAGAGAGGAAATGGCAGAAGTTACGGAATTGGAAAAGCACTCTAGCAGTGAGGACAGTAGAGCAGCAACAGCTGATCTTTCTGCAAGAAATAAGTGCACGACAGGTATATTCCAAAAAAGATTTAAATGGAAAATGACACAACTATGGCAGACAAGAGAAGTCAAAGCCAAAGAAAAGGCATACAAGGAAGCAAAGGGAGCCCTTAGTGGGAAAATAGAGGACTGGGAGGCTTTTAAATGCTTACAGAAAGCAACTAAGGTGGTCACTAGGAAGGAAAAAAATCAACTTTGAAAGGACATTAGCAAAAAGGATACTAAAATCTTTTTAAAGTATATTAAGAGTTTTTAAAAAAGGCAAAGGTAGATATAGAACCGAGAGAAAATGACAAGGGAGAAATTGTAATGGGAGATAAGGAGATGGCAGAGGAAATGAATGAGTATTTTGCACCAGTCTTCAGTGTGGAAGACATTAGCAGTATACCAGCCTTTCATGGTTGTCAGGAAAGAGAAGCGAGTGCAGTCACAATCACCAGAGAGATGGCGCTTAGGAAGCTAAAAGGTCCAAGTCTCCTGGACCTAATGGAATGCATCCCCAGATTCTGAAAGAAGTAGCTATAGAGATTGTGGTGACACGAACAATGATCTTCCAAAGAAATAAATCAATAGATTCTGGCATGGTTCCAGAGGACTGGAAAATCGCAAACAGAACTCTGCTATTTAAGAGGGAGCAAGGCAGCAGAGTCATTTTAGCCTAACCTCAGTGGTTGGAAAGTTGATTGTTAAAGATGGGGTTATGGAGTACAGGTAGTCCCCAAATTACAATCTATGCAACTTATGACCATCTGTACATATGACTGGAAAAATATGTAAATATAAAAATTACATTATTGGGGCGAAGGTAGGGGCTTATCAATGGAAAATAGCATCTATGGCAGGGTGGCCAACCTGCCGCAAGAGCCTGGCCTTGGATGCTGCCATATTGTGCTTGACGAACAATAGAGAGTGAATTCCTGACATGTCCATTTTGAGATATGACCAGTTAGTCAGAATGGAACACAGTCGTAAGTGGAGGACTACCTGTACCTAGAGCATGACTGCAATGAAATAGGCCCCTTCAGCCCTTCTAGTCTGTCCCAGGCCATTTTTCTGCCTAGTCCCATTGACCTGTATCCAGTCCATAGACCTCCACACCTCTCCCATCCATGTCCAAATTCTTAAAAGTTAAAATTGAGACCACATTCCACACTCCCATCACTCACTGTGTGAAGAAGTTCCCTCTCATGTTCGCCCTAAACTTTTCCCCCCTTCAACCTTAATCCATTTCCTCTGGTTTGCTTTACTCACCTACCCCCAATGGAAAAAGCCTATCTTCATTTACTCTGTCTATCCCCCTCATAATTTTAAATACCCCATCAAATCTCCCCGCATTCTTCTATGCTCCAGGGAATGAAATCCTAACCTGTTTAACCTTTCCCTGCAACTCAGTACCTGAAGTCTAGGCAACATCCAAGGAACATACAATCTCTGTGCTCTCAAAATTTCACCTTTGAAAGATCTTGCACTTACATCGCACATCCTTGGCAGAAAACAACTTATCCCAATCCACATATTCTCGATCCTTTCTTATTTCCTCAAAATTGGCCTTTCTCCAATTTAGAACCTCAACCAGAGGCCCAGACATATCCTTCTTCACAATTAACTTGAAACAAATGGCATTATGACCACTGGACCCAAAATGTTCCCCGAGACATACTTCTGTCACATATCCTGCTCATTTCCTAATAGGAGATCCAGTGTTGCACTCCCTTTAGTTGGTACCTCTATATATTGATTTAGAAAATGTTCCTGAACATGTTTGACAAACTCCAAGCCATCTAGTCCTTTTAATGGGAGTCTCAATTAATATGAGGAAAGTTAAGATTTCCTATGATCACAACCTTGCTTCTTGCAGCTGTCTCTACAGATTTGCTCCTCCAATTTTTGTTGACTATTGGGCAGTCTACAATACAGCCCCATGAGAGTGGTCATACTTTTCCCATTCCTCAGCATCTCAATTGACGAACCATCTGGTCCAACCGTGAGGAGCAATGCCACTCCTCCCCTTTTCATTACCCACCTGTTCTATCATGTCTTGAGGTGTATGGTAAGATGGGCCAAAGTCAGCATGGCTAGTATAAGGGAAAAATCTTGCCTCACAAACCTACTTTTTTTAGAGGAAACCACAAGCAGGCTAGACAAAGGAAAGGCAGTAGATCTTTTTATTTGGACTTTCAAAATGCCCGACAAGGTACACATGAGGCTGCTTCACAAAATGAGAGCCCATGGACCTGTAGGAAAGATACTTGCATGGATAGAGCATTGGCTGATCAGCCGGAAACAGAGTGAAAATAAAGGGATCCTATTCTGGTTGGCTACTGGTTGCCAGTGGTGTTCCGCAGGGCTCAGAGATGGTGCTACTTTTTACGTTGCATGTCAATTATTTGGATTGGGGAATAAGTGGCTTTGTAGCTAAATTTGCAGATGATACAAAGATGGATAAGGGGTGGGTAGTGACGAGGAAACAGATGTTGCAAGAAGGCTTTGGTCAGGAAAATGGGCAACGAAGTGGCAAATGAAATACAATGTTGAAAGTGTACAGTCATACACTTTTGGTAGCAGACTATTACAGTATTTGGATATGGAGAAAATACAAAATTTTGAGGTGCAAAAGGGACTTGGGAGTCCTCATACAGGATACCCTTAAGGTTAACCTCCAAGTTTGGTCAGCGGTGAAGTCGACAAATGCAATGTTGGAATTCATATCTATAGGAATATGATGTTAAGGCTTTACAAGATTCTTGTGAGGTCTCATTTGAAGGACGGGGTACAGTTTTGGCCTCCTTATTTAAGGAAGAATGTGCTGGCATTGGGGACAGTTCAGAGATTTACAAGAATGATTCCAGGATCAGCATATTAGGAACCTATGATGGCTCTTGAACTGTACTCCTTGGAGTTCAGAAAAGTGAGGGGGGACTTCATAGGAATATTTTGAATGCTGAAAGGCCTGAACAGAGTCGATTTGGCAAAGCTGTTTCTTGTGATCGAAGAGTCAAGGACAAGAGAGCACAAATACAGCATTGAAGGGCGCCCTTTAAAACAGAGATGTAGAGGAATTTCTTGAGCCAGAAAGTGGTGAAAGTGTAGGTTAATAGCTCCTTGAGGGAATTGTATTTGCCTTGCTCCAAGGCTGCTGTAGAAGGTCGACGACCCTTGCTGCTGACTCCTGGTCGAGTGAGCTCACCACATAGTAATAACGTGTCATCAGCATTGATCTGCCGAAGGTGGAACTACATTCCAGAAGAGTCTCTTCTGCTCTGGGCAGAGGAGAGAAACAAAGAGAGTATGTTATTCAAGCAAAATTCAGGTATCAAGTGACACAAGGACAAGTGACCAACAGACTTGCCACATGGTTGAAAAAAAACATGGAAACAAGTTCAGGGATTCCAGAGCTTACACCCAAGGTGAAGTCACAGCCATGAGTGTCAGACAAATGAGAATCAAAAAGGCCCAAGTGGGCAATAAACAAAGAACAGCAGATATCCAAGAGTTTGTAGGTCCAGAGGAAACTAGAGGGTCAAGCAGGGGTTTGATAATGATGCATAGGCAAAGATCAATCAACTATGGAGCAATTTAGAAGAAATTTCTAATCTATATGAATACACCAAAACTTTAGTAATCCACTATCTGTAGCGGCTCACCCGCATGACAAGCGTACTGATGCCAGCGGCATTCAAGGAGACGCTCAGCGTGGAGCAAAACCGCAGCCCAGACATGACATCACTTCTACCCCACTGGAGCGCTAAGGACTCTGGGACCGGGAGGCCTCTAAGTGCATGATTTCAAACCAGTAAAGCAGTTACTCCAGAACTCTGCAAGACTCAGCATGTTCCTTAGCTGCCACACATCCATCTATTTGGAAATCCTCAAGTATCTGACTCAGCAGGGCTCCATTTCCCACTGACCAAGTTCTCTTTCCTGTTAAGCCTTTAAATTTAACAAGTCACCCACAACCTGTGCAGTTGTTCAGCCGCTGAGCTGCTCGCTGGTCCACCACTGAGGTCACCATCCTGTCGTCTCCTCAACTGGGGGTGCGGTGGAGTGTATTCCCTCCTTCCGGGCCCTCCACCAGTACGCTGCTCCCAGAGCCTGCGACCCCTCATGGCTGCTGCTGCTGAGCGCAGGCATTGATCCATTTTGGGCAAATATCTCCACGGCTGCAGGATTTTAGCTTGAAAAAAACTGTTGGCTCCTCCAACCAGCTGTTCATCACCTGTACAGAGCCACCAGCATTAGGCTGGGCTGTTGGAACATTTCAGAACAGCACTCCACTCTCCTGGGTCAAAACTAATGTTACAGTAGTTCCAGTAGCACTGTCATTTGTCAGACACAAAGGGTAATGTTATAACAAGTAGTGCAGGGGGCAGAGGATTTTTAAAAAAAATTAATGCAAGGATGTCAACTTAAGAGTCTGAAGCAGAAAAGAAATTGTCCTTGATTCTGGAGGTTCATGTTTTCAAATACATGCATCTGATGTGGGAATGGAAGGGGTTGGGGGGGTAAAAAAAGAGAGCATGACCAGGATGGGATGGGTCCTCTCAGATGTTAGCTGCTTTCTTTGAAAAGCAGCTGAGGTATAGATAGAGTCAATGGAGGAAAGGAATTGGATCCATGCAATCAGAGACCGATTCATTTTAGTTCTAAATGTGATCTAGATTAGTGTATGGGGACCACAAAACCTGATATTAAATGACAAATCAAAATTTATGAGTTTTAGCAAAAAAATTCTAAACATGTCCAGAAAAATAGAGTTTTTCAGCACAGAAACAGGCTAGTAGGCCCAACAATGGAATGCTGTACAGGTATTTCAATTTGGCAGGCAGTTTTACTGCAGCTGTTGGGGAGGGTTTAAACTAGTTTGGCAAGGGGTGGGAACCAGAATTTGAGTGCAGAGAATGGAGGTCAGAGAATGGTCAAAAGTATGATGCAATGCGTTCTGAGTTTGTGAGGAGGTACAGGTAGTGGAGGTGAAGCATAAATGTAGTCAGAGGGTTCAAAATGTATCTATTTCAATGCTGGAACTATTGGGAATAAAGGAGATGCACTTAGAGAATAGTGGAACTATGGCCATTACAACTTGGCTGGAGGAAGGGTAGGATTGGCTGATGCAGGTACTGAGGTTTAGGAGTTTTAAAAGGGATAGGATGAGATGTAAGAAAGGGGTGAGGGGGAGTAGCATTACTGGTCAGGGATAATATCATGGATATTGAAAGGGAGGATTCTGCAGAGGGAGTGTCTGAATCGGTGAACAGAAGTTAGAAATAGGAAGGAAGCTCTCACTGTGCTGGGAGTAGTCTATAGGCCCACAAATGGCCCTCAAAACACCAAGGAGCAGATAAGCAGGCAGATTTTGGAATGGTGCAGGAAATACAGGGTTGTTGTTGTTGTTATGGGTGATTTCAACTTCCCCCAATATTGATTGGCACTTCCTGACTGCAAGAGGGACAGTTTGTAAACTAATTGGCAAGAGGAGAGCCCATACCGAATCCAATGAACCTGGTCAGGTGTCGGACTTCTCGGTGGAGAAGCATTTTGGTGAGAGTGACAACTAGCTATGGAAAAAGACAAAAGCAGACAAAATGGAAAATGTTTAACTGGGATGGGCTAATTATGATGGGATGAGGCACGAACTAGTAAATTTGAAACAGATGTTCAAAGGTGAAAGCACAGAATCAAAGTGAAGGAAGTTTAGGGACCATTTGCACTAGGTTCAGGATAGGTCTACCCCACTGGGACAGGGAAAATATGGTAGGAAAGGGAACAGTGGTTGACAAAACAGGCAAGACAGCTAGTCAACAAAGTAGCATTAATGAGATATAGGATGCAGGATACAGAAAAGCCTGATGGGAGGTATATGATAGCCAGGAAGGAACTTCTTAGGAGAGCTAGAAGGGGCATGAGAGGGCCTCAGCGTGTAGGATTAAGGAGAGCCCCAAGGCATTCTATGCATACGTGAAGGAGGATGATGAGAATGGTGGGGATGCTAAAGGATAAAGGAGGCAACATGTGCCTGGAGGCAGAGGTTGAGGAAGTCCTAAATGACACATAGCTTCAATATTCATGAGAAAAGGGCCTTGATCAGCAGTAGGTCATAAAAGAACAGGCTTGTGCGCTGAACAACGCTGAAATTAAGAAAGAGAAAGTGTTGGATCTTCTTAAAAACATTAAGATTGGTAAGTCCCTGGAGCCAGGTATGATATACCGCAGGTTGCTGTGTGAAATGAGGAAACAGCTGGGGCAATGCCATGAGCCCTCCTTGGCCACAGGGGAGGTGCTGGAGGATTTGAGAATGGCAAATATGATCCCCTTGTTTAAAAAAAATTAATAGGGAGAATCCTGAGAATTATAGACCAGTGAGTCTTACATCAGTGATGTGTAAATTAATGGAGAGGATTCTTAAAGATAGGATCAATGGGGATTTGGAGAATTACTGTCTACTCTAGGATAGTCAGCATTGGGGGGGGGGGTGGGGGGGGGGGGAGAGAGAGAGAGAGAGAGAGAGAGAGAGAGAGAGAGAGAGAGAGAGAGAGAGAGAGAGAGAGAGAGAGAGAGAGAGAGAGAGAGAGAGAGAGAGAGAAGCCCTAGTGGTCCATACAAAAGGGAAGGACTGGCTGCCTAATGTCTCACTTGAAATAAGTTAAACAAAAAGGAACTCTGTGATAACCTGAAAGAAAGAGGTTATCATCTGGAAAACCTCGGAAAGACACTGACGTGGCTGATTAGAACAAATCAGCAACCAACGAATCTCTCTCTGAAAACCTACAAGAACCATCCTGAGCGGTAACCATTTACTTTTCAAGCACCAAAGCCTGGTGAACTTTTTAAATGTTAAATTCTGTCCACAATACAAGAATTGCCTGCAACCAGTGAATTTGGAGGAATGAGAAGTGAGATTGGACTGTGAACCAAATAACTTTTCTGAACTTACACACACATTACATACATGTGCACTTAGAATTAAAAGGGGGTTGTTAGGTTAAGTAAGTTAATAGTAATAAGTTAAAGTTTGATCCTGTTTTCATGTTTAAAGATAATTAAAAGCAACTTTTGTTTAAATAACCATTTAGCTTGGTGAATATTTATTGCTGTTGGGTTTTGGGGTCCTCTGGACTCATAAGACATTTTTTTGACAATCTACAGAAGTATTAACTAATGATGTAAGGTGACATGATGGAAAGATTAATGCAACAAGTTGACACTAGATTTGAAATAGTGGATGGTAAAATTAAAGGGAATGAATTTGAGATTCAAAATCTCAAAAGACCAAATGAAGAAAGTACAAACAGAGGCTGCTGCAAAGCACGATCAGTTAATGCAAAAGATAAGATGTTTTGGAAAACTTTAGTAGATAGAATAATATTATTATTGGGCTTAAAGAAGGGGATGAAGGTCAAGATATGAAAACATTTTTGCAACGGTGGATATCGGAATTTTTGGGTCAGGCCAAATTTCAAGGAGATCTGGAGATTGAATGAGCCCATAGGGCATTGAGACCTAACCATGGGTCCCGTCCAATACTTGTCAAATTCCTTCGATATGAAGAAAGAAGATACTGGAGTTGGCAGCAAAGGAAGCTAAAGAAAGACAATCACCTTTGATTTTCTTTTAAATCCATACACAAGTTTTGAATTGTTGAAGTAGAGAAAAGAGTTTAATCCAATTAAAGATGAGTTATGGAAAAAAGGCAATGCCTTTGTTTTGAGATATCCAATAGTATTGAAGGTAATCATCCCAGGAGGGAGGAATAGATTTTTTTTACTGAGCTTAATGAAGCAAAGGTAATATACCAATTCACTGCCTGCCAAAGACTAACAGATGGTTGTTTGACCCTAAATTAATTGCACAATTGAAAGTTTTCTGCTGTAACTAAAAGTATATTGTGTTTCAAGAGAGCTTAAAGGGGGGAGGAATGTATGTGATCAATTACATTTGATAAAATTAATGGAGTATAAGGTCTATTGAAGACTACTGTAAGGGATGGAATAGTATTTTGAGTGAGTTAGTGGGGAACATGATGCTGACCACTTTTATTAGTATTAATATTAACGGAATTCAGAATCTGATAAAGAGAAAAAGGTTATTAAACTATATGAAAAAAACTAAGTAGATGTGGATTTTTTTTTAAACAAAAAACTCATTTAATGTAAATAGAACATGCAAAATTAAAGAGAGATTGGGTAGGAACAGTATTATCTTCTTCATTTAATTCTAAAGCTAAGGAAGTGGTGATATTTCTAAAAAAATTTACCATTTAAAATATTGGATGTTATTATTGATAAAGAGGGAAGATATGCTATGGTAAATATTCTGAATATTGTACTTTGATGAATATATATGCACCGAATATAGATGATGGAAAATTTATACACGATATTTTTATGCAATTAGCCAAAGCAAAGGGGAAAATAATTATGGGAGGAGACTTTAATTTTACTTTTGATTTGAAGTTGGAATTATGGTTAAAAACAAGGAAGTTATAGTTGTGAAGAATTTTATGAATGTTGTTAGTTGGAGGAGAATGTGTCCTGATGTTAGAGATTATTCATTTTATTCCTTTAGACACAAGACATATTCACATATAGATATGTTTTTAATCTCCTCTCAACTGCAAGCTGGAGTTGAAAATATTCAATATCAAACAAGGATGTTGTCTGATCATCCACCTTTGGTTAAGTCAATTTTATTGGAGGAAGAGCAAAATACAAGTTATAGCTGGAGGTTTAATAATGCATTGTTAAAAAGACAAGATTTTTGTGAATTTAAGACAACAGATTTTTTTTTAAAAGACATTAACGAACATTCTGTAACCAATAAGTTCATGGTTTGGGATCCTATGAAGGCTTATTTAAGAGGACAAATAATAAGTTATACGGCTAAGCTTAAAAAAAATACACATCTGAAGTTAACCGTTTGGAAAACGAAATAATAAAGATGGACAAAGAATGATGAGAAATGAAGAATATTGGATTTTTTTTTAATTGAAATGTAATACAATAAAAACATAGAGTGGAGAGAGATACAAGGCGAACCCGACAAAAACATGAGTTGGGTGATACAGCGCATAAAGTTTTGGCATGGCAATTGAAGAATGAATAATTATCAAGAACAATTACAGCCTGAATCTTAACGTAATGATTGGGGATATTTAAATGTGGTATTGGAGCTTTTATTGGATAACTATTCAAGAGTAAAATGGAAAAATGGTGGAAGAGTACTAAAATTGAATTGTACAATGCTTAATGAGGTTTGAATTTTGTTTTAAGATGGTGGTTTATGTGACTAATATGATGATAGATGTGAAGTTAGTTGATATTTGGTGAAGGTTTATCTCTTTCTTTCTTTTTCAATCTTTTTATTATTATTATAATTTATAAACACATACAGTTCAAAGAGATATAAAAAAAATACATAGTAAGTAATGAATTAATACAGAGATATTAAACAATAATATTACAGAATAAAAATATATCATAAAAAAAAATTTTGATCAGTTTAGGGTGTGAACTATCTCTAAAAAAAGATATAATTAATAACAATATGAAAAAAGAGAGAAGAAAAAAAACCCCAAAAAAGAAGAAAAAACAAATCTGAATTAAAAAAAACTTTAAAAAAAACCTACAGATATAGCTAAACCACGCCGATCACTCCGATCTCATCTTACAGCCCAATTATCATACATAATCATAGAAAGAAAACAGAGCCAGATCAACTCACCACAAATGAAAATATTGAATAAATGGTCGCCAGGTTAACTCAAACTTAGAAGGGGATTCATAGACAGAGTTTCTAATTTTCTCTACATTTAAACATAGTATAGTTTGGGTAAACCATTGGAAAACAGTGGGAGGATTTACCTCTTTCCAATTTAATAGTATAGATCTTCTAGCCATTAGTGTAAGAAAAGCAATGATACGATCCGCAGGAAGAGATAAATAAGTCAAATCTATCATAGGTAATCCAAAAATTGCAGTAATGGGATGTGGTTGTAAATCAATATTCAGAACAGTAGATATAATGGAAAAAATTTCCTTCCAATAATTCTGTAAAGAGGGACAGGACCAAAACATATGTGTAAGGGAAGCTATTTCCAATTGACATTTATCACATATAGGATCGATATGAGAATAAAAGCGATGGAGTTTATCTTTAGACATATGAGCTCTATGAACAACTTTAAACTGTATTAGTGAATGTTTTGCACATAAAGAAGAGTTTACCAGTCGCAGAATTTTATTCCAATTTTCATTAGAAAATTATCTCTATAGAGAAAGTTTTTTTTCATCCTTTTTTTTCATGCTACAATTTTTTTTAAGAATTGATTATTGTTTAAGAATTTTTGATAATGTTACTAACTTTACTAATTTTTTTATATTAAGTTTGAGTTAAATATATGTTTCATCTTAACTCCGTTTGTTAAATATATGCATTTAAGTTTGATTTAAATATGTTTTTTAAGTCTGATATCTTAGTATTAATTACTTTTCTTTTTGTTAGTTAATCGGTTATGTTTTTGTTTTTTTTGTAAGTAGGTTTTTTTTCTCACATATATTATTAACTTTATTAATTCTTCACTCTTTATTTTGGGGGGAAAGGGGGGGTTGGACTAATTTGAGTTGGGTTATTAATGTGTAATAATTATTGGGGAGGGTATAGTTTATTGTAATTTATTGTTTACTGTATTGTAATTTTATTATTTTATTCTTAATTTTTTTTAATGTAATCCTATATGTTATTCATGTTATAAAATCTTAAATAAAGTTTAAAAAAAAAGAACAATTACAGCTATAAAATAAAGATTTGGGTCATCTTACTTATAAAACACAGGGCATTAATGGTGTTTTTATGAAATCTTATAAGAAATTATACCAATCGGAATCTTTGAAGGATGGATATAAAATAGATGAATATTTGTCACAAATTACTTTGCCACAATTAAATAAAGAGAAGGCTGAATTAACAAATCCTTTTACAGTTACAGAAATACAGTATATGGTATAGTGGTGCATTTACCAAATAATAAGGCTCCAGGAGAAGATGGCTTTTCTCCAGTGTTTTATAAAGAATTTAAAAAGATATCGATTCCTATATTTATGGGATTGTTATACCAAATGGAAGAACTTTGATTTACCAGAGTCATTTAAAACTGTATTAATAACAGTTATTCCAAAAAAGGGGAATGACCCTTTGCTTCCATCTTCATAGTCCAATTATTAAATACAGATTATAAAATTTTATCTAAACTAATAGCTAACAGATTAGTTATAAGTTTACCTAAATTGATTAACATGGACCAAACAGGTTTTAATAAGAATAGAAGACCAGCTGACAAAATTGTTCTTTTTTTAAGTTTGTTAAATATGGCACAGAAAAGAAAAATACCATCAGTCCCTTTGGCTTTCGATGCAGAAGAAGTGTTTGATAGATTAGAATGGAATCTAAAGTATTGAAGGTTTTTCGAATTCCAAAAAAATTTAAAATTGGATAAGAGCATTATAATAATTGCCAAAGGCTAAAGAAATTACAAATAGACAAATATCTTTTTTTTAATTGGAAAGATCATCTAGACAAGGTTGTCCACTATCTCCTTTTTTATTTCCGTTGGTCATAGAACCTTTAGCAGTGATTAGACGAGATAATGAGATTGAAGGTTTTAAGATAAATAATAAACAAAAATTTAGCCTTTTTGCAGATGATGCAATATTATTTCTTACAAACCCTGAAAGTTCATTCAAAATAAAGTAAATGTTCAATTGGTGGAGCATGGGTTAATATCAGGTTATAAAGTAAATATTGATAAAAGTGATGTAATGCCAGAGACAGATTACACTCAAGTTAAGAAAATGACAAAATTTAAATGGCAGGAGACGGCCAAGTATCTATGAATTAATATGGATAAGAATTTAAATCATTTATTTAAATTAAATTACATTCCTCTATTGATGGAAGGACTTGCCAATTTCTTTAATAGGAAGCATAAATTGTGTGAAGATTAATATTTTTCCTAGAATACAATATCTATTTCATTCATTACCAATTTTTGTATCAACAATGTTTTTTCAAGATTTAAATAAAAGTGTAAGAATGTTTATTTCATGAGACAAAATGCCCAGGATGGCACTGGAAAAATTAACATGGAAATATGATCAGGGGACTGCAAATGCCTAATTTAAAAAATTATTACAGGTACACAATCCTTTATCCAGAACCTTTGGGGGAGAGTGTTCCAGATTTCGGAAAGCCCACCCGAAATGTGCTGCCGTATCCACCCCCACCCACTTCCAGTCGCGCTGTCGCCTTCCCCACCACCCCGCCCATCCAACTCGCCAGATTTTGGAGCTTTCCAGATTTTAGATGTCTGGATAAAGGTTTGTGTACCTGTATAAAGCAGCTCAACTTAGATTTTTTGTCCTCCTATTATCAGATTGATGAAAAGACAGCGTGGGTGCAGATTGAAATGAGTAAAATAGGAGAAAGTAATTCTGAGCATACTTTGTATAAATGGCACGAAAGACTGTTGAGAGGACAATTAGAAACATAAATTTTGAAACATTTAAAATATGGAATGCAGAACTGTACATGTAGAAAGGGGAATGAAGAATTATCAGTTGGCTAGAATGCTATTAAAACAAAAACCTTTGATTCCTTTTATGGTTAATAATGTTTATTTTGACATCTGATATAATTGCAGAATAAAAAGGATAAAGAATTTTTTTTTAGATTTTTCACTTTTTACCAATTGAAAGTACAATATACCAAATAACACAATTTTTTCTTATTTTCAGCTTAAATCATATTAAAAAGGTTAGGGATGAATTTTAAAATTCTGATCAAAGCCAATTTGAATATTTAATAATTGGCACATTTATCAAAAGATTTGTACTAATACATATATAAAATTGCAAGAGACTATACAGAAAAAGGATTTATTTCAATGTAAATTGAGATGGGAAAGAGATTTAAATATAGATTCAAGAAATATGGTCAAAATTATGTCATGAAAGTGTAACTAATACAATTAATGTTAAATACAAAATGGTACAATTTAATTTTTTACATCAATTATATTATATTCCATATAAATTACATGGAATTAATTCAAATTGTTCTGATCAATGTTTTAGATGTAATAAAGAAGTAGGAACCTTTCTCCATGAAGTTTTGCAATGTAAAAAAAGTAGGAAATTTTTGGGAAGATACAAGTATTTTATTGGGGCAAGTTATGAAGATGCAAGTTTTGAAAGATTCCAAATTATTTTTATTAGGAGAGGTTTTTGATTTGAAGTTAGATACTTATCAAAAGTTTTTAAGTGTAGCAATAGCAAAGAAATGAATGTATAGCTGTAACATGGAGTTTAATAAATGGCAAACGGAACTATTAAATTGTATACCATTAGAGAAAATAATGTCTAATTTATGGAATCAACCAGAAAAATTTGATAAGGTTTGGAAACTTTGTATGGATTTTATTGCTATGACTTCATCTAAGTTTCTGCTCTGTAAATGGTTATATGGTTACTGCGTCTGCCATTCCCACTCCAACTCACCTTAGTTAATTTAAGGTTCAAGATCATTATATAAATTTGAAATGTAATTAAATCAAGAGGTTATATGATTATCAGCCAAGATTTTTTTTCTCCTATCTTTCCTACTTTTTTTGGAAAGGGAGTGGGAAGAAAATATGAAATTATATTTTTTGCATGTTTAAAAAAATATTATGATATTCATAAATACTGTACTTGTATTGATGCAAATGCAAAATAAAATTTACAAAAAAGATAGTCAGCATGGCTTTGTGAAGGGAAGGTCATGCCTCACGAATCTAATTGAGAGTTTTGAGGAGGTAACAAAATAAATTGATGAGTGTAGGGCAGTAGATGTAGTCTATATGAATTTTAGTAAGGTGTTTGACAAGGTCCCCATGAAAGACTAGTACAGAGAGTCATGAGGCATTGGATCCATGGAACCTTGGCTGTGTGGATAAAAAAAATGGCTTGCATGAAGAAAGCAGAGAGTAGTAGTGGAAGGAAAAATATTCTGCCTGGAGGTCAGTAGCTAGTGGAGGACCGCAGGGATCCGTTCTGGGATCCCTGTTCTTTGCGATTTTTATAAATGACCTAGATGAAGAGGCAGATGGATGGGTCAGTAAGTTTGCAGATGAAACAAAGGTTGGAGGGGTTGTGGATGGAGCTGAAGGTTGTGTAGGTTACAAAAGGATATAGACAGGATGGAGAGTTGGGCAGAAAAGCAGCAGATGGATTTCAATATGGATGTGTGAGGAGATGTATTTTGGAAGAACAAACCAAAACATTGAATACAGGCTTAATGGTCAGTTAGTTTAGAGTGTGGAGGAACAGAGCAACTTTGGGATCCAAATCCATTCATCTCTCAAGGTCACTGCACAGGTTGTTAGGTTAATTAAGAAAGCCAATGGGATGCTGAGCTTCATTAAAAAGGGAATGAAGTTCAAGAGTCAAGAGGTTATGTTGCAACTCTACAAACATCTGGTGAGACCACACTTAAGAGTATTGTGTTCAGATCTGGTCGCCTCATTATAGAAAAGATGTGGAAGTTATAGAGAGTTTCGATGGAGATTTACCAGGATATTGCCTGGATTGGAAAATAAATCTTCTGAGGTAAGGTTAGCAGAGCTGGGACTTTTCTCTTTGGAGTACAGAAGAATGAGAGGAGATTTAATAGAAGTCTTCAAGATTATGAGAGGCATAGACAGGGTGGACCGTCAGCACCTTTTTCCCCCAGGATCAGAAAAGCAAACACCAGAGGGCACATGTATAAAGTGAAGGGAGGGAAGTTATATGTGAATTGTCGAGGAACAAGTGTCCTCCCTGTCTGTCTGGAATCTTGTGGATTGCAGATGGTCATGTGGCCTCCCTGTCTGAAACTTATTCAGAAGTCACATCATCTGCCAATCAACTTTGGACTCTGGCCACCCATTAGTGCACACTTTGCTGTTGGCTCGTTTAAATTACTCAAGGTCATCATTGACTAGATTCCCAGCTCAGAACTGTATAAACATCAATGCATAGCATATTTCTTTCTTTCTGCTTCGTGGTTCAAGCCCTGGACATCACTCTACGCCAGGTCACTACTGTGGATACTGCTGGAAGAATCATGGTTAAGGAGTGCACTACACTCAAGTGGAGCCATAGATCAGTGCTTTCAAAGAGCCGCATCCTGATTGGTACAGGGAGCATAGAGTGTATTTGGAAGTCTTTGTCTTTAGAGTGTGTATACGTGCATGAGCATGGAGAAGATAGGCGGTCACTGGTATTGGAGACCAACCTGGGTCTATGTGAATATCTATATAGTTTAGTAGCAGAGTAATCATTTGTCATTCTCCCCTGTTTGTTCAATAACACTTGTGTCTAGACTCATCTCTCTGAACCTAATACTCTTCCAAACACAAAAGTAGTTTAGGGAAGACATCAGGGGCAAGCATTTTTTAAAAAAAATGTATAGAGAGTTGTGGGTGCCTGGAACCTCTTGCCAGGGATTGTGGTGGGGCTTTTAAGCCTCTTAGACAGTCACACAGATGGAATAAAATTCGAGGGATATGAGGTAGGGAGGATTTAGAACTTTTTTTTTTAAAAAAAATGGATCGGCACAACATCATGGGCTGAAGGGCTTGTAACTGTGCTGTGGCGTTCTTGAGTATTCTCACAAATCTTTTTGTATATTACATTTTTTTTTGCTTTCAAATCATTCCTTCACAAGACAGGGTTGTTGCAAAAGATCTGCGAGAAACAAAAGGCAATGTGAGAGCTGCAGTGCTGCCACTGATGCAGACCTGCAGAGAGCGAGGAGCAGAGACAGCGCTCCCCCACGGAGTCCAACCGTTCAGTCCGACTGCCATCAACTCCGTACAGGCTTTAAACGGCCAGTTACAGGAAATGGCAGTGGTTCATTTTAAAATCCCTATGACCACAGGGTCGAAGCCCAAAATAATAATGCCTGCATTAGGCAGTGGCCACGAAGGGTTGCAGAGTCTGGAAAAGCAGAGGGCTGGTGTAGGACATCAAAAAACAGGGAGGGGATCCGACCCACAAGACAGTGACCACAGCAGTGCATCAGCAAGGGGCTCAGAGGCTGTTGGTGACTGCGATCAAAAGACTTGCACCAGGTTGTGGACTGCTGGGGACTGGCTTGAAGCTGGCTGAGGGGGTACCAGGTAATGGAACCAGGACACGAGAGGGTGCTGGAGGCTTCCTGATCAAGTCAGATTTTGATTTGGAGCTCAGGTTGCAGATGGTTTGGACTGAAGGCTGTGTCACTACAGGAGCACTGGAGGCAAATTTATGATCACTCAGTGTCTCAAGTGGGGTGGGGGGGGGGGGGGGTGGTGGTGGCCAGACATCTAGATTTAGGCCGATCAGTCCTGTTTGTAAGGACTCTGTCCTCCGTCTGGAACCTCCTCAAGCCAGATGTTGATTTATCCTCCATTTTGAGATGGAGGACAATTTAAAGGGCAGATTCCACAAAAAGGGGAAGAAGGGAGGTGGCAGGGGTACACACTTGCCTGTTAATTTGCAGCATCCCAGGGACCAAAGGCTGTGTTCAGCCATGTTTCTAGAGCATCAGGGCTGGCACATGCACGGTGGGCCCGCATGCAGACGGGGGGTGGGAGGGATTCGGGTCGGAGCTCAAATGTTTAGGACAGGGTGCAGACATGTACTTCTGGCGCGAATGATCTTCAGCTGCGCATTACTTCAGTGACGTTGAGTGGACTGTGGAGTAGTGGTGAGTGGCAGGCTTTGATCTTTGAAGGAGATGAGTAACTCAGTTTCTAGTCAATTTTTTTTAAATGTTTTCACATTTTCTGACAAGTTTTTCTCTTTAAGCATTTCAAAACTTTTGAAGTGCTTAAAGAGAAACACTTATTAGAAAAAACATGCCTTATTGGTATTTGCAGACACGAATTATGTTACTAGGAGAATTCAAATTGTAACCAAGGCAAGTGCATGTTTGATAGAACTTTTTTTTTTTAAGAACCATATAATTCAGATAATGGTTGTAAAAATCATTTAAAATGTATATAAAGATCTGTCAAATCTTAAAACATGCATTGAAAATGTCTAAAATTTGTTAGCCAAATAAATATAGTTTACATCTGGGGAAAAAAAAATCTTAAAACATACTCTATTTAAAAATGGAAAAAGGAGGGAGGGAAGAATGGACAATAATATGGAGACATCAATGGAAGTGACCAGTTTACAGAAATGGAGGGAGTATGGGTGGAAAAACATAAGATACTTTATTTCACCCTCTCAGAAATGCCATTATGACAGTAACTTCCCTATTTACTGGAGAAATCAAAATGCAAGCCATTAACATTTTTTGGACTGCCTGGAAATCATAGATTATTAGAATGGGATACACAATGCCCAACAAAATACTTTAAAATGTGAAATAACAAGTCCATATATTTTGGGAATATGCTTCAAGAATAGTTGAAAAAAAGAGAAATATTTAATGAATATCCTGTTGGTGGCTGGTAAAAAGACTCAACAGGAAATAGTTATCACAGGAGA
Source organism: Narcine bancroftii (assembly GCF_036971445.1). Taxonomy (NCBI): domain Eukaryota; kingdom Metazoa; phylum Chordata; class Chondrichthyes; order Torpediniformes; family Narcinidae; genus Narcine; species Narcine bancroftii. The sequence continues at coordinate 78,711,715 of NC_091472.1, read as the reverse complement.
GCCCAACTTTAAACACATGGACATTTATAAAATGGAGAAGAAAACAGCATCTGTTTCATTATAAATTGGAACAATGTGATTCATACTGGGGAAATGGTTTAACTACATAATACCTGACCTCAATACATAATGCCTAGGCCTGACCTTATTCTTACAAAGAATTGATTATGTTGTTTAAAAAAAAATCACTCCCTAGTTGTATATAGTTTTCTTCTTTCTCTTGTTTAGTCTTTCTTCATCTCTCTACAAGTCTATACATCAGATAAATGTGGAAAATTGTGGCAAATATGAAAATATGATACAAGTGTAATAGCTGAGATACATCTTATGGAAAGGTTTAAACAAAAATAAATTTTATAAACTTGCATCATATTACTACAATGGTGGTGTGGAGAGTGGCAGACAGTGAGCGGTTGACTTATTTGTTCTTTTGAGTTTTCGGACAGTGATCCCTCCAAGTTGTGCATTCATGCTTACAGAGTGATGTCCTTCATGTTGGGCATCTGGAAAAGGCCACCCTTAGGGTGGAAAAAGACTTGTTTGTCTTTCTCTGACGAAGTGGCACTGGGCAATTTCTGCTGATGGCAAATCTGTGCTTGCCTGATAGCAGACCAAAGGAAAAGTTGTGTATTATCAGAGTTTGTTTTATTACATGACAATAAAAGAATAGAGTAATACCAATTCCAGGGGGTATGGGCCTGGAAAATCTAGATATCTAACAATTTGAATGACTAAAGTTAGTGTTAATGATACTTGAAATTTACAAAGAAAATATTAACTGCGGTTTACAAAAACAGACTTGAAACAAGAAAGCTACAGGGACAAAACAATCGCAAAGAATCCATTTTATTACTGTTTTTACTACTATCTTGTTGCAATGTACCTACATTAAACTCTCCCCACCCCTTCTTTAACGACACTTGTTGAAGTCTCTTCTGGCCTTCTCCTGCATAGCCCAATTACACCAACCCCGTACATTTTGCAGGTAGTTACACCTTGCAAAAGTAATTGAATAAGCGCATCTTTCCTTAGGAACTGTTCAAAGCCAAGCTGATGTCTATAACTGATCGCCCCTGGTGAATATCAAAACCAAAACCCATTGAAATTAACCCAATCGTCTTCAATTCCCCTCCCGCTCCCGCCTGGACGTCGTGGTCCATTAACGAGCAGTGCATCAAATTAAATAATGCAAAAAAACCACACTAGACCGTTCATTCCTCAGAAAGCAGGAACAACCCAAGGAACGTGGTTACTGCGTTGGTGGTGGCATTCAAAACAAAAAAAATCCCAACTCATTATGTTAATTGCAGGAGGTCAATAAAACGCGAAAGGGTTGCGATCCTCGGCTCATGCCCACAATGTGAAGAGGCGAAAACTGGGGCAGTGGCCGATGAGACGCGGACAGAATCACGATCTTCCACGAAACGGCAGCGAGAACCAGATTGCATGAACGCAAAAGTAGAAAGAGAAAACTGCCTTCGTTCGCTGCCATTTCAGCCACTGAATTGGTTCCAAATGACCCACGTTGCTCTGCAAACGCTCGCAGTCGGGACTCACCCGCACAGACGCCACCGTCCCTGGCTTATTCACGACACTGGTGCGGCCGCGGGCGCCGTCTACCCGCCGGTGCACGATCTTACGGTCCCGGGGTGGGAATAAGTCGACAGGTCCCCATCCTCACTCCGCTTCCGGGCCAGCCCCATACGCTCAAGGAAAATGTAACAAAGAGAGGGGCTGGGCCGAGGGCGAGCCTCCGCCAATTGGAGCGCGGCAAGACGAATAACGGCTCCTCCGCCGTGGCCAATCAGAGCACTTGCTCCATTCAAGCTCGTTTTGGTCGGCAGGACTTTCCCGGCGAGGGGCTTGTTGGCGCATGCTCATTGCCACCAGCGGGTCGTGCGTGTGCGGAAAGGAATTTCTGGCGGCCGCAGTTGCATGTTCCCTGTCTGCATGCATTTGCGAAGATGCCACTTATTTGAAGTCATTAAAGTTCATGCCTGCGAAAGAAAAAGAGCAGAATAGACAGAAGATTAGCGGGAAACAGAGGGAAAGATATTTTGGACTGCAGAATCCCCCCCAGGTGTCTGCACTCAAAAGTTCTCTTCATGTAGATTGAGGGGTACAGGACCCGAATTTGAAGATGATGTACAACCTGGAGGTGTAATTAATAATCTTTGTGGTCATAAATGTAATTATAATGTATACAATTCTTACCTGCTGCAGCCAAACGAGTACTTTTGTAAAAAGAAAAGAGCTACAGTTCAAATCAATTTAATTGGTTCTGAACCCATGGACTCATAACAGCACAAAAAACCTGTCCTTTGATGACATCCATGCTCACTTGTAATAAGCATCTATCGACACTAATCTTGTGTTATTCTCCAACATGTCAATAAACCCGAGGTTATTTCCTGCACTGAACACACAAATGGGATCATGAACAAAGCATTTCACCTCAGGAGTTTGCAAGGGTTTGGTATGACACCAGAAACCCTGGTGAATTTCTACAGATGTGTGGTGGAAAGTCTGCTAACCAGCTGCATCACAGTGTGGCATGGGGACACTGATGCGCCTGAGCGTAAAGCCCTCCAAAAGGTGGATACAGCCATCGGCATCACAACCAAAACCTCCCCACTAGTGAGAATATCTACAGCAGAGGAGGCCAACCTTAAATATTCCATGCGTTAATTTTTTCACACACGGGTTCTGATGCACCATTAACCTCTTGTACTCCCATTCAATTCTTGTAAAAATATGTTAATATAGACATATTCATCATTTTACATGTGTGGTGTGCTGTGGTGCAGCAAGCAGACACAAAAACACAGACTTTAATTCATTAAAAGTCTGTACACCTGTCTCAGTCCCAATGGCTCAATGAGTTGATTGACAGCCAGCCAAGTGGAGTCAGCCTGTTAGGTGCTCTTCCTGCAGTAGGCTGGTGGTCATATCACCACATTCATTCCCTTCTTAAAATAAGTCCGGGGGGGCGGGGTGGTGTAGAATGGTGCCAGGTGGTATTTACAAGTTCAGTTGGTCTGGCAGCTCTCTGAGTCTCTGAAACCATTGCAGGGTTGTCTCCTGGTCAACAGTCAGCGAGGGCAGGGTTGCATGAGGGTTGGCTGGGTCCAGGGTGGCCAGGGCAGACGGTGGTGTGGGCAGGGTGGTGTCTGTTGTGGTATATCTGACAACAGGGGGGTTGGGAGGTGGCCGGGTGGGTTTGATTCACCAGAAGTGGGGCCCTCTGGAGAGTTGGAGGGAGGAAGTCAACTCCTGAATCCTGAGTGGGCCAAGGGTACCCGTGGTGGAGAGGTTGAGCTGGGTACTCGTGATATTGGTGGGGTGGGGACCCTGCTGGTGCCAGATCGCTGGGTGAGATGGTGTCCTCACAGCCATTTGGGAACCTGATGTAGACATAATTCTGGTTGGAATGGAGGAGGAGCACCTGCTCGACCAGCAGGTTGGACTTGTGGGCCTGCACGTGCTTGCAGAGGAGCACTGGTGCTGGAGATGTGAGCCAAGCTGGGAGGGAGACACCAGTCACCAATTTCCTGAGGAACGAGGGGGGTCTGATTTAGTAGCCATGCACAAAAGTGATCGTATGGCATGAAGTGCCAGAAGTCAACGGACCAGCCTTCGGACCTCAGGACCAGGAGGACTGCCTTCCAGGTCACCCAGTTTATGTGCTCCACCTGCCCATTGCTCCTCGGGTTGTAGCTAGTTGTGCAACTAGCTGCAATGCCTCATGCTATCAGGTACTGGCGCAGCTCCTCACTTATGAAGCTGAACCCCCCCATTCACTGTGGATGAATGCCAGGTATCCGAACATGGCAAAGATCTGTTTCAGTGCCTTGATAACGGTGGCTGTGGAGGTGTCAGGGCAAGGGATGGCAAAGGGAAAATGGGAGTGTTCATCTACGGCTGCGAGGAAGTAGACATTCTTATTTGTGGAAGGCAGGGGCCCCTTGAAGTCAATACTTAGCTGCTCGAAGGACCATTGGCCCTGACAACGTGGGCTTGTGGTGGACAGAAGAAGCATGGTTTGCACTTTGCACAGACCGTGCATGATTCAGTCATGGTCCAGACTTCTTGGACAGTGAAGGGGAGGTTCCGGGACTTAATGAAGTGATACAGACACGTGACACTCAGGTGGCAAAGGGTGTCATGCAGTGTCTGCAATTGGTCAGACTGCACGCTGGAGCAGGTCTGGGATAGGGCATTGGGGGAGTCGTTGAACTTCCCTGGTTTGTACGGGATGGCGTAGCTGAACTTGGCCAGCTCGACTCTCCAGTGCAAGATCTTGTTCTTGATCTTGCCTTTGTGGGTAGTGCTGAACATGAATGTCACTAAGTGTTGGTCAATGAGGAGGGTGAACCTCCTGCCCGCCAGGTAGTGGCACCAGTGGCAGACCACTTCCATGATAGCCTGGGCCTCCTTTTCCATGGTGGAGTGCCTGAGTTCTGAACTGTGGAGGGTCCTGGGGAAGAAGGCAACGGGTCACTCCCCTTGATTGAGGGTGGCCACAAGGGCAACATCAGAGGCATCGCACTCAACCTGGAGTGGGATGTCCTCGTCCATGGCATGCATCGTGGCATCGGCAATGTCCTGCCTGATGTGAGTGCAAGCTGCCTGCGCCTTGGGGAGGAGGGTAAAGGTGGTGGCTTGGGCCAGTGGGCGGACCTTGTCTGATAAAACAGGGGACCCACTGGGACTAGTAGGAGAAGAGCCTTAGGCACCTGTGGAGTGCCTTGAGCATCTGGAGACAGGCAGTTCCATTAGTGGATGCATGTGTTCGGTGTTGAGAATGGTGCTGAACACACACTTCTCTTTGTTGTGTGAGGTTCAGCTCCTTGGCCATCTGGAGAAATCTCTCCAGGTTGTCATCATGGTCCTGCTGGTTGTGGCCGCAGATGGTGACAGTTTCCAAGTACGGGAAGGTCGCTCTTAGGTTGTGCCAGTCTACTATGCAGTCCATCTCCTGCTGGAAAACAGATACCCCGTTAGTGACCCCAAACAGGACCTGGCAGAACTGGTAGAGGCGTCCGTTTGCCTCGAAGGCGATATACGGTTTGTCCCAGCATGGATAGGGAGCTGGTGGTTGGCTGACTTCAGGTCAATTATTGAGAATACTTTATAGAAGGCTATCTCATTGACCATGTCGGCTATTCTAGGTAGGGGAAAGGCATCCAACTGGGTGTACCAATTAATGGTCTGACTATAGTTGATGAACATCCTTGATTTGCTACCCCATTTTAACACCAGGACATGGGCTCTTCAGGGACTGGTGCTGAGCTCTAAGATACCCTCCACCAGAAGCCACCTCACTTCTACCTTAATGAAGGCCCTGTTGGCCACGCAATAGTGCCTGCTCTTGGCAGCTATGGGCTTGCAGTCTGGCTTCAGGTAGTTGAAGAGGGATGGATGGGGTACTCATGGTGTGGAGAGACCGCAGGTGGACTGGGGCGGTCGCTGGGCTGTGTGCTGAGGAGTGTGAGCAGGGTGAGGGGGCTGCCAAAGGCAGGGGTGAGGCTTTGAAGGTGGCGCTGCAAGTCCAACCCTAAGATGACTGGAGCACAGAGCTGGAGCATGACCAGAAGCCTGAACCCTCAGTATGTTTCCCCACCACTGTTAGGTCTACTGAGAAGCACCCGAATGCCATGATGGAGTGGTCCTGGGAAGTGAAGGCAATGGAAAAGATCGTGGGGTAGATTTTTAATTTTAGCATCTGGCCCACGTTCGGGTGCACAAAGCTCTCAGTACTACCGCTATCAAACAGTGTTTTATTACCTTCCCATTGACAGCAATGTCCATTATTGAGTGCTAGAGCCCATGGGGAATGTACCTTTTTAAGGTGGTGGACACTAGGACCATCTCAGGGTCCGAGTCGCTGCTCCCCGATGGATGTGGCGAATAACAGCCAGCAGCATCCTTGTGAGACAGAGTGCGTCGGTGGGCGATTGGGTATAGGCTCATATTGACCACGTCAACCTGTCTCTGTGGTGCGCACGTTGCGGCAGTCGGGGGCCAGCAAAGTGGCCTTTCTTACCGCAAGTTCCTTGCCAAACAGCCCTTTCGGGAGTGCCTGTCTGACCCACACAAGGACCCATAGTACTTACAGCAGAGGGCTGATCAGACACTGCATGGATTATGAACCTGCGATGGTCATTCTGGAGAGCATGTACAGGCCCCTGACAAACATGGTCTACACTCAGCATAAAGATGCAGCAACCAGGACATCTTGCAAATATTTGGAGACAAAGCTTAACAGTTTCTTCTCCATCAGAGAAATACTTCCTTTTTTTGGCCAATGCTAAAGCAATTTTGTAGGATGTTTCTGTCATCACCAAACTTTCATAACTTATTTTAACAAATATATTTTGTTTTCTTTTGATTTCTTCCTTTTTCTTAATCACATATTCTTTCTATAACTCAGACCCAAGCACTAGCTTCAATTTTCCTTCTTTTTCAGTCTGATGTTGTGTTTTATAGTGATGGATAACTGAATGTAAAAACGAAGCTTAATTTTTGAAAAAGTACAAAACTGCAGATGTCCAAAGGACGAACAAACCACAACTCCGTGGCACACAAGTGTCAATTGTAGACTGTGCAGCCGCTGGCATCTCAAGATCAAATAAGTATCAAACATGTATTGAACAGCTATGCAATGACTGCAGAACAAAAGTCCTTCTTTCCTAGTATGACTCTTTGAACATTTTTTAAAATTGAAAACAGGAGTGGGGGGGGAACGTCACATGATGTGTGAGGAGCACCACGCAACCTACTGACTCCTGTGCGATTAACTGAAAATAGTACAAAGTTAATTTTATAAAAACTACTTTAAATTTATTTTAAAGTGATCAATAGAAGAAAAAAATACATTGTTAAAAAAGAAAAAGCTACAAAAGATATACCAACGGAAAAATTGGAAGAGAAGAAGAGAAGAGAATTCAGGCCCACCTTGTCGTTGAAGCAGGCCACTGAAGTTGGATCCGCCAGCAAGGACCCAGTGGAAGGACCATCCTCCAGCGCTCTCTTTGCAACATCCCACAAAGATAGCACTGCTGGAAACACTAAGACTGCACCACGCATGCGTGAGAAGTCGGGCATACACGCTGCAGAGGGAAAAAATTTTGAAAAAAACTTCAAGTCTTTAAAGGACTACTCTGGCGTCTCCACTTCTGAATAGAAGGGTGACATTTCTCCGGTGGAAGAGGACTCAGAGGATTATGGAAGTGAATAAGAAATGGCAAGCTCGGAAGAATAAAAATCCAAAGGCAAGAAAAAGACTTAAAAAAAATGAATAAAATTGAAGTTAAAGTTGATAGACTTTCTGATGCATTGGAGAGTAATTTTAAACTTTTAACTGTAGAGCGGATATGACTAAATTGATAAATAATGTTTCACAAAGAGTTGATAAAGTGGAAGAAATTTTTTTAACATCTATTGTATATTACACCTTAGAAACAGTAATTGGAGATCGGATTTATCGGATCAATGTTTTAGATGTGGAAAAGAAGTTGGAACTTTATCTACATGGTCTTGTTCAAAGATTAATCTTTTTTGGGTTTCAGTTAGTAAATTTCTACAGTGAATTACTGGTGTTGTTTTTCCGTTAAATCCTGAATTATTATTGATGGGAAATTTTGAGAATATAACTCCTTTTTTTTCTCAAACTTTATTTATTAAAAATTATTGGTAAACATACAAAATACACTTCACAACAAAATTTATATATATATAAAATGAAAAATAAAAAAAAGAGAAATAAAACCCCACCCCCTCCCACCCCTTCAGCCAGCTCTCTTAAGGAGAGCCAAAAAAATATATGAAAAAAAAATCAAAGTACCTCTAAATGCATATATTCCAAATATAATGACCACTTATTAACAAAAAAAGAATAATTATCATGCAGAACATAGGTAATTTTATCCATAACAATACAAGCTTTCATCTCATGATGCCATCACATTATACTAATCACTATATTATCCTTCCATGTACTTGCTATACATTTTCGAGCTATGGACAATGCTAAATATACAAATGCAATTTGGAATTTATCCAACCCCAATCCCCTTGAAGGAATCACATTTCCCAGTAAAAAAAAACAGATGGATCTAATGGTAACTTAATCTTATACAATTTTTCCAAAATTGACTTAATTTCTTCCTAAAATGGTTGTACATACAAACAAGACCAAACAACATGTAAAAAAATTTCCAACATATATATCACATCTAAAACAGGAATCTGAATTACTAAAGCCATATTTTTTCAATTTCTCAGGAGTTAAAGATAACTGATGCAAAAAATTATAATTAACCATTTCGTATCTTGCATTTGTCAATCTAGTAACACTGTCATTACACATATCCATCCAGTAATCTTCAGGAAAAACAAAAGTTAAATCATTTTCCTATTTAAACTGAGATTTTTTCCATTCTGACTTATCCATATTATCTTGTAATACTTGATACATAACAGAAATATAACTCTTTTTAGGCATAGAAGAAATCAAACACTCAAACTCTGACAATACAGGTAAAATCATCTTTTTACCATACATTTTTTTTAACCAATGATCAAAGTTTATAATAAACAAATAAAGAATTTTCGGCAATATCAAAACATTCTTTCAATTGAGTAAAAGAAAGAAATTGACCTTCTACAAAACAATCCTGCAATATTTTTATACCCTTAAAATTCCAATTCTTTAAATGACTGTTAAACAATGAAAAAGGAATAAGCTGATTATTATATAATGGCATTAAAATAGATAATTTACCTTTTGATCCTATAATCTTATTCTTTTTTGTCCATAACATCAACAGATGTTTTAATATCAGCACATTATACTCCTGTCATAGATCTATGTTCCACCGAAATATAAATTGATGTACTGCAGTTTCAGAAATACATGCCATCTCAACTTTAGCCTAACTTGGACATTGATCTAAATCCATCAAACCACTAATAAATTTAAGTTCTGCTGCCTCATAATAATTCTTAAAATGAGGTAATTGCAATCCACTTAATGCGTACTTCCAAGTAAGCTTATTTAATGCTACCCTTGGTCATTTACCTTTCCATAAAAATTTCCTGGTTGCTTTATTTAAATCCTGAAAAACGTTCCTTGTAAGAAAACATGGTATTGATTGAAACAAATATTGAATACGTGGAAAAATATTCATTTTAATACAATTAACCCAGCCAATTAAAGTTAACGGAAGGTCTTTCCACTTAATTAAGTCTGCTTTTATCTTTTTCAACAATGGAACATCATTCAATTTATATAAACATTGATACTCAGTATTCACAATTATTCCTAAATATTTAATTTTATCTATCCATTTCAAATTAATAACCTTATTATAAACTGAATAATCTCCTTCACCTACCAGTAAAATTTCACTTTTATCCCAATTAACTTTATACCCAGATAGTGATCCATACTGTAATAAACATTCCTCTAAATGCGGCAAAGATTGTACTGGATTTGTTAAGTATATCAAAACATCATCTGCAAATATATTAATCTTGTACTCCTCATCCAAAACTCTCATCCCTTGTATCTGCTTTTGCCATACTAATTGAGCTAACGGTTCAATAACCAACACAAATAGGGCTGGTGACAATGGACAACACGTTGAGTAGAACGTGTTAATTTAAATAACGATAAAATCTGTCCATTTGTCATCACCCTAGCAGATAGGTTGGTATATAAAGCTTTAACCCAAGCCAATTAAAAAAGGGCCAAATTTAAACTTTTCCAAGACCTTAAATAAAAAATTCCATTCAACCCTATCAAAAGCTTTTTCCGCATCAAGAGCAAGCACCATTGGATGGTTGGGCTGCCGTTGGTATGCATTGGTCAAACTAATTAGTTGAAGAATATTATCTGAAGCTTATCTATTTTTAATAAAACTTGTTTGATCTACATATATCAATTTAGGTAAATATTTAGCAAGCCAATTTACTAACAATTTAGCTATTATTTTATAGTCCACATTCAATAAAGAAATAGGTCTATACGAAGACACCTTTAATGGATCTCTATCTTTCTTTGGAATTACAGTAATTAAAGCACCAGAACAAGATTCTGGTAACTCATAATGTTCAATCACTTGTTGTAATACTTCCCCAAATACTGAAGATAAATCTTTATAAAAAACTTTATAAAATTCCACCAAAAACCCGTCATCTCCTGGTGACTTACCATTAGGCTTTTCCATCATAACGGTCTTAATTTCTAAATCTGTGAATGGAGCTTCCAAATCTATAATATCCTCTTCATCTAATGCTGGTAACTTTAATGTAGCTAAAAAAAGAATCAATAGATCCATTACCCTGTTTCCCCTCAGAAGTATATAAATTTTTATAAAATGAATAAAACTGTTCATTGATTTCCTGAGGTTTATAGGTAACTATTGAATCTTTTTTTAACAGCATTAATAACCCTTGAAGTTTGCTCCTTCTTTAACTGCCATGCAAGTACTTTATGCGCCTTCTCACCCCATTCATAATATCGTTGTTTGATTCTATTAAGTAAACATTCAAATTGATAAGTCTGTAACGTATTATATCGCAATTTCAATCTAGTCAAAACTATCTTCTGATCTTCTGTTACTCCCTTCTGAAATTCCTTCTCCAATTCATCAATTTGCTTTTATAATTTAATACTTTCAGCCATATACCCTTTCTTAACTTTAGTAGCATAACTAATTATTTGTCCTCTTAAATAAGCCTTTAACGCATCCCATACTACAAATCTACTTTGAACAGAGTTAACATTTTCTGTTAAGAAAAAATCAATGTTTCTTAACAAAAGCTCTGAACTTTCATAAGAAAAAAATAATAAAGAATGATCAGATATTACTCTACTTTTATAATATGCCTGAAATACCTTTCCCTGTAAATGTGCCGATATTTTTAAAATAATCTATTCTGGAAAAGGAATCATACCTAGAAGAATAAAAAGAAAACTCTTTCTCTATAGGATTAATCCTTCTCCAAATATCTACCAAATTTAAGTCTTTAATTAAAGCCCCTATTTGTATTGCCATCTTTGATTTTCTAACACATTTTGGGGATTTATCCATTAATGGATCCAAAACACAATTAAAATCTCCCCCAACTAGAATATTTTCATTAGCTTGACAATAACAAAAAAGCATCTGAAATAAAACATTTATCATCCACATTAGGTGCATAAATATCAAGTAAAGTCCAAAGTTCATTAAAAATTTTACAATCCATTTAAAAAACCCTCCCAGCATTCCCCTCTACAGTCTCAAAAAATAAATTCTTATGAACTAAAATCATTACACCTTTTGCCTTAGAGTTATATGAAGAAAAAAACATGACCAACCCAATCTCTTTTCAATTTCAAATGTTCTTTTTCAGTCAAACGTGTTTCTTGTAAAAAAGCAATATCAATTTTCATTTTAATATAAGATAAAACTCGCTTTCGCTTAATTGGATTATTTAATCCCTGAACATTAAAAGTTGCAAATTTCAAACGAGACATTTTAGTAAACTATTAATATAAACACGTAGTATAAAAAATGCTCTCCTGTTAATAAACAAAATCTACTCTCCCTCCCCTAATATTATAAAAATGTTAATATGAAAAGGAATACAATTAATTCTCCCCCCCCCGAAAAAGAAAAAAAAGAGAAAAAAAACCACTCAAAGGTAGTAATCCCCTAAAAAGCTGGGTGTGGAACACCCCACCAGTGGCAGATGACTATCAAAGATATCAGTGCCATCCACCTCCCCCCCAGCCAGAGATACAATATATATAATAATGTAATTCAACATCATTAATATATTCAGCCCTGGGACTCCAGTCCCAGAGATTAATTCGAATCTTCAACATCATTAGGACTGTGTGTCAAAGCCTCCTTCTTCCCATCTTTCCCATTCTTCCCATTCTGTCCATTTCCATGTCCATTTGCCCTTCTTTTAGGCGACGACGGCGAGATTCTTCTCTGACCACGTAGATCTGGTAACGAACTAGTGAAAACCAATGCATCATGATCATTCTCAAAAAACTGAGACTGATAATTGCCATAAAAAACCTTCAACACTGCAGGATATCAAAAAGCAAATTTATATCCTTTCCGCCACAACACATCCTTGGCCGAATTAAACTCACGTCGACATCTAATAATTTCTTGACTCAAATAAGCATAGAAAAAACTCTATTATTCTGACTCATCATTGGAGCTTGACTTTGTCTTGCCTTCTGTACCTCCAACCGCAAAATCATTTCTCTATCCTGATAATTCAAGCACCAAATTAACACTGCTTGTGATGGTTGGCCCGATAACGGTTTCTTCCTCAACGCTCTATGTGCCCTTTCCAATACCAAACCACCCGGAAAGAACTCTTTACGTAACATCTCAGTGATCCAATCCTTAAATTTTTTTATTGAATCTGCACCTTCAATATCTTCCAGAAGACCCACAATTTTTACATTATTTCTCCGACTTTGATTTTCCAATGAATCAATTTTTTTCAATAAATCTCTCTTCTGAATTCCCCAATCCTCAAACGAATCTTCCACTTTCTCTATTTTATCTTTATTACGTACAACCTGCTCTTCACATTCAGAGAAAGCTGTCTAAAGCTTTTTAAAATTTTACATGGCCTTCTACGCCATCTTGCCACGCCCCCCGAGAATATAACTCCTAAATTATCTTTGTCAGATTCTCAATTGAAATTTATTCAGTTCGTTTTGGTAATAGCAAGGAAATGTATCGCTGTTACGTGGAAATCCGATGTTTCATTAACATTAGAAAGATGGCATACAGAGATACAAAGTTGTATTCCTTTAGAAAAAAAATACTTATTATTTAAGGGGTAAATATTCTGCATTTTTACAAATTTGGAGCCTGTATGCTAGAATAATGAGATTAAAATTATATTTTTTTCTTTGTCGTGAATTCTCCAAACCAGTGATGTCTTCCCTAAATGAGTAATAATTTTTGGAAAAATGTTCTTTTGGGATCCTTGAGCATCATCTGAAGCATCCAAATTAATATAATACATGTTACCATGTATTTTATATTAGATTTTAGTTATTGGGATTAGTTTAGGTTGGGGCTAGTTGGTTTTTAGGGTTTTTTAGTTTTAGTAGTTTCCTTTTAGTGCACTATTTTTTTCTTTATTTTTTTATATATTATCAACATATATTTGTAAACACTGTAAATTGTTATAATTATCATATATGTGTTGATTTAAATAAGATATTCAAAAAAATTGAAAACAGATTAATGTGAAAGAAGGTAACATTTGCCAAAAGATGTGCACAAAATAATAAAATTGTAAAAAATAATTGCTAAGTTTTAGATTTATTCTGAGTAAAACCCATTTCTAGCTCTAAATTCCTGTTATAGATTTTCTTTCCATAAATTGGTTTTGGGTTAATACTTTGTGCATAAGTAAGCTTAGTTTTTTATTATTATCACTGGAGTGCAATGCGCCACTTCTAATCATCCAATATGCCACTTTTGGCACATATGCCATAGGTTGGCCATCTCTGATCTACAGGGAACGCTGCCGTCGGAGAGCAGCAGCAATCATCAAGGATCTGCACCACCCAGCACATGATCTGTTCTCGCTGCTGCCATCAGGAAAGAGGTAATAGGTGCCACAACACCTGCACCACCAGGTTCAGGAACAGCTGCTCTCCCTCCACCATCAGACTCCTCAACAACAAACTCAACAGGGACTTATTTAAGGACTCTTCCTTGTGCACCTTATTGAATTTTTTTATTCTCTCTGTATTTTACAGTCAATGTGTTTACATCTGTTATCTGTTTACAGTTCTTTAATTGTTTACATTTATACACTGTACAGTTTTTTTGCACCACCAGTAAGTGGTGGTTCTGCCTCGCCTGCAGAAAAAGAATCTCAAGGTGGTATGTGCTGTCATGCATGTACTCCGACAAAAAATTTGAAATCTGAATTTGAACTCCCCCTCAGTTTCTACCATTTAACTATACATTAGGGCAATGACACACAGCTAGTTAAAACATTAACCATGATCCTGATTTATAGCAGTAAATCTTGATAAAAGGAATCTTGAACTAACACATCTATGGCAAATGGGAAGAAACTGGAGCAATCAGAGAAAACCCACACCATCAGAGAGAGGAAGTGCATGGTCCGTGTGGACAGCACTAGAGGTCAGGATTGAAGCCATATCCCGGTACTGTGCCATATCCCGGTACTGTGCCATATTCCGGTACTGTGCCATATCCTAGTACTGTGCCATATCCCAGTACTGTGCCATATCCCAGTACTGTGCCATATCCCGGTACTGTGCCATATCCCGGTACTGTGCCATATCTCGGTACTGTGCCATATCCCGGTACTGTGCCATATCCAGATACTGTGAGGCAGCAACCCTGCTAACTACACTATTGTGCCGACCAAAGTATCACACAAGTTTTTTTTAATACTTTATTTATAATGTTTAAACCACAATAATAGTTACATTACATTCAATTCTAGAAATTATTTCAAAAAATTATACATGTGGTATATATCATCCCACCCCACCAACCCACTCTCTCACCTCCCATCCCCCCACCCCTAAAAAAGAAAAGAAGAAAGAAAAACCAGAGGATGCCAATAAGATAAAAATATTTATACAATAAAATCTATTGGAAGTTACCAAGAAGTGACGTCTTCAAAGAGTCTATCAAACATACAAACCAAAATTTTGTAAATATGGGCTCCATATTTTCCAAAAAACATGATATTTATCTTGCAGATTATGTAATTTTATCTAATGGAATATAACTACAGAGTTCTGCATGCCATCTTTCCATACCTAAATCTATTTTTGATTTCCATGATATTGCTATACATTTCCTGGAAACCGCTAAAGCGATTAACACAAATTCAATTTGATGCATATTTAATTTTAATTTTGGCTTCATAGCTTTAATATTACACAAGTATTTCATGTTTTGCTTTCTCTGTTCATGACATTAACAAAGAGCACCATCATTTTAGATGTTAATTAAATGTATGACAATGCCTTTAAATAAAATCATACAATATTGATACAAAAACAAAATGCAGGAAATCTGATCTTATATCTGCTTTTTCAAAGATATAAGCAATGAGCCATTGGAGCATCTACTGCAGAGAAAGTGACCCCAAACACCCAAAGCTCCCATGAAGTTCTGACAAATGGAGGGGGCGTGGCAAGATGGCATAGGGAGCGGACGTGCATTCCCGGTCTCCCCCAGGCAGTTATATAAATATCCGTTTTAAGAATATTTCTTTTCTGTTAAAAGTCTTTGTTTTGTTTATCAATTGTTTTTAGTTTAAAATGGCAACAAAGATTAAGGAAAATAGAGTTCAAATACAGAACAAAACTACACTCTCCAACTTTGGAAGAAACTCGGCCTACTTGCCCAGACAGAACCACGGAGTCAAGGCTGGAATTTTCTTAAGAACGGAGCTCATTAATTGGACTGTCGGATAAGCTGGCCTTGGACACCCCTCTGAAAGATGGTGATGAATATTGATTTGAAATGTTTTATGAAGATAAATTCCAGTAATTGGCATTGGTTGCCCGTGAGTTTTAAAAATCCAGATAACATTAAAGTTTATTAGTGATTTTTTTTGGATGGAATATCGGAAGGATGAATTTAGTATCTATAAATACAGAACAAAATTACATTCTTTGACTTTGGAAGAAATTTGACCTATTTGCCCAGACAGAGCCGGAGTTGGTGCTGGAATTTTCTCAAGAACAGAACTTATTAAAGTTGATTTTGGATCAGTTTAATATTGAGAAAATTGGAAAAAACAGAAACTTTATTATTAAATTTGGAAATTCAGTAGAAAGAAACTATGAACAAGATTGATGATTTATAAAATTAAAGTCGAAGGAGCAATGTCCAAGAAGAGTTAAAAATTTTGAATAAGTTTTTCTTGAAAATAAACAATAATTTCAACTTAACATTGAGAAGATTGACAAAGTGGAAAATTTGGTATTAAATTGGGAAACACAGAAGAAAGAACTTATGAATAACATTGATGCTTTAGAAGATCAAGACCGAAGGAATTATGTTCAAGAAAATTTTAAAAGATTTGAAAAAAAACTTTTTTTGAAAGTAAGCTACAAATTCAACTTGAGACTGAGAAGAATGGAAGATTCGGTGTTGAACTGGGATGTTCAGAGGTGTTTTAATTCAGTGGATGAAATTTAGGAAGACTTGAAAAAAAACCTTTTAAAAAAAACTTTTATTGATTGTAAACAATGTTTAACTCAGTGTTGGGAGGGTGGAAAGGGTGCAAAATTTAATATTAAGTTTGGATTTTCAAAAAAAAGAGTTTATGAATAAGATTGGTTAAATTGATGGACCGGGGTTTTATGGATATAAGAAATGATGATTTTTCGGTTTATACGTGTATTTTGTCTGCCTGGGGGGGGGGGGGGAGGGAGTGGTACTTCTGCTCCCGAAAGTCATATGCCACTTGTGGTTTATACCACACCCATTTGGGTTTTTGGGAATTAACCACCACAAGGTGGTTTCCTAAGGGGTTAGGGGAGGTGGGGGGGGGTGAAAATTTGAAAATTATTTAGTATCTATTATGTAATATTGTAATATTATACTAAGTCAATTTGAAATGAATGTATGGAGATACTATAAATAAATTTCAAAAAAAAGTTCTGACAAATGTGGGTCAGTTAGGGTTGCGAACCTTTATCAAGGCTTTTGGTAGGTCTTTGGATGATAGATGCTCTGGAAGCAGAGGGAATACTGAATGATGAATGCTCGGACCAGAGGTAGTGGGAGAAGGGCATGAGCTGGTAAGTGGTTGCTGGAGGATGGGGAATCAGGTACTGTGTAGTGATGCTCCATTTACAATAGTTGCAGGACAAGTGAAGGTTCATTTAGTGGTGGTGAGACAATAAATACTGATGTAATAGATTGGTAGCATTGTGGGTGTAGAGTGATGGTGTGCAGTGAGTGCCAGGGCAGGGAAGGGGTGAGGGAAATAAATGTTGGAGTCCTGAATGCTGTCTCAGTAGGTTCTGGGATTCTAGGATGGTAAGGGATGCAGTGAACTGAGATTCACTGGTGATGGGTTGTGCAGATGGTTGGCTCCTCCCCCAGGCTCTGCCCCCATCAACCAAATATAACCCAAGTTTCCTGGGGAGAGCGCTACTGAAGACCTTTGTAAGACTTTACCCTTTGCTATTCACATTACAATTTTATTAGCTTATTAACAAGAAGATGAAGACGCTGCTCAAGCTGAGTATGCTCCTGATCGACCCTCTGTCCCCCGATGCTGTGGAGTTTGCTTACTGGCTGGACTGGTTCCAGGCCTACCTGAATATGGCCAGGGCGTGTTCAGCAGGAATGAACTCAAAAGGTCGGCCCTCATTTCCAAGGTAGGGACTAAGTCATTCGGGATGGTGCATCTTATGATGCTGCCATTGAGGCTTAGAAGGCTCGGTACTTGAAGTCACAAAACGAGGTCCTAGCATCGACTCGCTCTACGTCGGCAGCAGCCTGGAGAGAGCATCAACCATGACCTGCTTGACCTGTGGACTCTTGCCAAGAAGTGCCGGTATGAAACAGCTACCAGCCGTGTTCATGAGGAAGAACAGGGGTCCACTCAAGATACGTGAGGCAGCAACTACTTGAGTCAGGTAAGAAAGACTTGGCCAGCCACGTTGAACTGGCCAAATCCCTTGAACAGACCCAGCTCATGACTGATGTCCTCAAAGCCAACGACGACGTTCTCCCCAGCGAGGCCTTCCCAGGCCTGGCAGCCCCCACTATCCCTGCCCTAACGGCAACCGCCTCCCATGCTAGAGAGCACTCCCAACTAAGGAGTGCTTCTTCTGTGGTAGAAGCCAGCATCCTCGTGCTTGATGTCCAGCTAAGGACTCTGTCTATTCCAGCTGCAGTAAGAGGGGACACTGGGCAAGAGTCTGCGGCACAAAGGGAATACTGGGGAAATCCACAGCCTGCACAGCTCCTGGTTCTGACTCCAGCCCCAAGCCATCACCCTCAGCCCCAAACTCGCCAGAGCCTACCTGCTACACTACTAGCCGAAGGAGGGTGGCAGTGGGAAAATGGTGCGAAAAGCCTCAGCGTCCATCTTGCTGTGATTCGAATTTGAATTTAGTGCCATCATCAGAGGAGGACGAAGAAGGTCGGCCATCTTACTGCACCACGAGACGATTCCATCTTGCCTGCCAGTGCATCAGGAAGGAGGGAGCTGCTCGAGCGAGGAGGACTACGGAGTCTCCATGGTTCTAGCATCGATGGTTCTGAACCAAGACAAATCACATCAACTCAACAACTCTTGTAGATAGGAAAAAGCAATTCTTCACTTGCGTTCACCCGGTGTTTGGTATATATTTCAAAGGGCATAAAGGAAAATCATCTTCCCAGTCTCGCCAGTCCCATTAATTATCCTAAGATGAAGAATTACGAATTCTGTTGCACAGAATATTGATTCTGGATTGTAGAACATCGTGCAAAGACAAATCACATTCTCATGTTGCATCTCTGAGGTGTGGGAGCAATTCCAGTTTAATAAAGTGCTATAGACAAAAAAAAAACTCAGCAACTCTTAATAGGCACTGGCTCTACAGAAAGTTTCATAGATTCTCAGACTTTTCAGGAATACAAACTTAAACGGTATCCTTCTAATTACCGTATATTTCTAGCATCTCATTCACACTCTACTCATATCCAAGCATATTGTACTGTACATTTGTCTTTTGAAGGGGGGGAATTTTGTAAACTTCGGTTGTATGTATTTAATGATTTGTGTGCTCCGGTACTGTTGGGTCTTGACTTCTTGTGTCACCTTAAAAGCTTGACCTTGAAGTATTCAGGTCCCCTCCCTCCCATAACAGTTCAGAATGGAGGGCCATTAAAATCGGAACCCACATGCAGCCTCTCCACTCTTAATATCGATCCCCCCCACCCCTCTTCCCAAACCTGTCTCCGGATTACAGCCCAATTGCTACAAAGGGCAGGCGGTGCCATCATCAGGAGCTCTTAAAATCAGAGACTCAATGCTTTCTCCATGAGAAAATCATTAAACCTAGCACTACCCCGTAGAGAGCACAAGTGGTGGTTGTAAAAGGGGAAAATAAGTCCAGGCTAGTAATTGACTATAGCCAAACAAGTAATCATTTCACACTCTTGGACGCATACCCCCTTCCTCGAATTTCAGACACGATGAATGACATTGCATAGTAATGGGTCTATTCGACCATTACTATGATCCATTTCAATCCGAGGACTGTCCCTACATTGCTTTTGAGGCAAATGGCCATCTCTATCAATTCTGGAGGGTCCCTTTCGGTATTACCAATGGGGTTTCTATCTTCCAGAGGCAGATGGACAGGATGGTGGATGAGTATAGGTTGAAGGCTACCTTCCCTTACCTCGATAATGTCACCATCTGTGGCTATATCTTGGAGGATCATAATGCCAACCTTCATGTGGTGAAAGCCCTGAACCTTATTTATAACTCCAACAAGTGTGTGTTCAGGACTAAACGACTGGCTATCCTGGGCTACATGGTGGAGAATGGTATTAATGGCCCCGACCCTGATAGTACTCCCTATTCCCAGGACCATGAAAGCTTTGAAGAAATGCCTGGGGTTTTTCTCATATTACACCCAGTGGGTCCCTCAATATGCCGATAAGGTTCTTTTAAAATCCACTACTTTTCCCCTCTCGGCTGAAGCCCAAATGGCTTTTACCTGTCCGAAGCCACATTGTGAAAGCCACCATGCACGTGGTGAACGAGAATGTACCTTTCCAAGTTGAAAGAGATGCTTCGGCCGTAGCCCTGGCCGCTACTACCCTTCACCAGGCAGGCAGGCTGGTGGCATTTTTCTCCCAGACTCTGCAAGGCCATGAGCTACAGAATCCCTCTGTGGAGAAAGAGGCTCAAGCCATTGTGGAGGTCTTCAGGCACTGGAGACACTACCTGGCTGGTAGGAAATTTATCCTCCTCACTGACCAGTGTGCTGTTGCATTTATTTTCAATAAGTCAAGAGGGGCAAAATTAAAAATGACAAAATTTCTAGGTAGAGGATCGAGCTCTCCCCCTACAATGATGACATCGCCTATCAGCCAGGTACCTGTAATGAGCCTCCAGATGTCTTATCCAGAGGAAACTGTGCCTCACCACACACCAGCCAACAGTGGTCTCTGCGTAATGAGCTCTCCCTTCCAGGGGTTACCCGCTTGGCTCACTTTCTCAAGGCGCGCAATCTGCCCTATTCAATGGAAGATATCAGGGAAATGACCAGGGCCTGCGGAGTGCAAGCCTCACTTCTACTCCCCCACAAAGGCGCACCTGATAAAATCATCCCGGCCCTTCGAACGGCTCAGTGTCAATTTTAAGGGACCTCCCCCCTTCATGAACGGGAACACATTCTTTCCCTCCATCATTGATGAGTACTCCCACTTTCCATTCACTATCTCATATCCAGCCACCTCCACCTCTCAGTTAACAAGACCCTAGATTCTATTTTCTCCCTGATTGGGTATTCCAGCTATATCCATAGCGACTGGGGTTCATCATTTATGAGCGAGGAGCTACGTTAGTACCTGCTGACAAGGGGCATTGCATCCAGCAAGACTATTAGCTACAACCCCCGAAAAAGAAAACGCCACGGTTTGGAAAGCCATCAAATTGGCCCTCAAGTCAAGAGGTCTTCCAGACTCAAGCTGACACGATGTCCTGTCCATGGTGCTCCACTACATTCGGTCACTACTCTGTACAGCGTCCAATGAAACTCCTCACAAACTTTTCCTCAATTTTGAATGGAGATCAGCATCACCACACCAGGTCCGGTCCGTGAGGAGAAGCAAAACCAATGCCCTGGTGGAGAGGGTGAGACTACTCCATGTCAGTCTCTATCAGGGACCTGGCACCCACCAGAACAGAGAATCTGTTGCCTCAGGTGACCCATAAGTTCCAGAACCCTTTCTCACCACTACCAAACAGTGCCTCAGGAGATTCAGTTCAGGAGGAAGAGTCATCCCCCTCCATCATAGAACTGGAGACCCTACTACCCACTGTGCCTCCCTTACAAGGGGGCCAGGAGACCCAAGAAGTCCAAAGCCCACTGGTGCTGAGGCGCTCCTCCAGGATTTCCAGACCCCCGGATCATTTAATCTGTAAATAATTGTATATATTTTGATTATTTTTTTGCTGAGTCTGGTTTCTCCATCTTCATCCACACACCCTAATTCTGCAGGAAGGGGTGAATGCAATGAACTGAGATTCACTGGTGATGGGTTGGGCAGATAGCTGGCTCCACCCCCATCTACCCATATATAACCCAGGTTCCCCGTTTAAACTCTGAGCCCTACTGAAGACCCTACCCTTTGTTATAAGCTAATAAAAGCACGTTTTTCCCTCCTGTTGTGAGAGCCTTTGTTCATGCTACAAGAGGATGCTGGGGTAATCAGTGCAGGCGTAGTGGTCAATGGATAGTCAGTGATGGGTTTGTGTTGATGGGGTGGTGGATAGAGCAGTGGGCAAAGGACGTCGGGATTATGTTTCCTGATTCTTCCCTAGCTTGGGTTTGGGGACACCTTAAGTACAGCTTGTAGTGCAGTTTGTTGCAGGACAATTATAGTCAACAAAAAGAGTCGGAAGAGAAAATGCTTCAGGTTAAAATGCTTTAGGAAGGTGCAGTCTTTAGGTATAAATTTTGAGAGAGTCAAATGGATTGAACATTGGCTGAAAGGGAGAGGCCAGAGAGTGGTAGTGGAAAATTGTCTGTCAGGTTGGAGGCCGGTAACCAGTGGTGTGCCTCAGGGATCTGTATTGGGCCCATTGTTGTTCGTTATATACATTAATGATCTAGATGATGGGGTGGTGAATTGGATTAGTAAATATGCAGACGATACGAAGATAGGCGGTATAGTGGATAATGAAGAAGGTTTTCAAGGATTGCAGAGGGATTTGGGCTGCTTAGAAAAGTGGGCTGAAAAATGGCAGATGGAATTTAATGCTGATAAGTGTGAGGTGCTTCATTTTGGTAAGAAGAATCAGAACAGGACATACGTAGTAAATGGGAGAGCATTGATGAATACAGAAGAGCAGAAGGATTTAGGAGTAACGGTACATTGTTCCCTGAAGGTAGAAACTCATGTGAATAGGGTGGTGAAGAAGGCTTTTAGTATGCTGGCCTTTATCAATCATTGCATGGAATATAGGAGTTAGGAAGTGATGTTGAGATTGTATAAGGTGTTGGTGCGGCCTAATTTAGAGTTCTGTGTGCAGTTCTGGTCGCCTAATTATAGGAAGGATATAAACAGTGTGGAGAGAGTGCAGAGAAGATTTACCAGAATGTTACCTGGGTTTAAGCATCTAGAGTACAGGGAGAGATTGGGCAGATTAGGTCTTTATTCTTTGGAGCGTAGAAGGTTGAGAGGGGATTTGATAGAGGTATTTAAGATTATGAAAGGGATAGACAGAGTGGATGTGGATAGACTATTTCCGATAAGAGTAGGAGAGATTGAAACAAGAGGACATGAGTTAAGAGTTAAGGGGCAGAGGTTTAGAGGTAACATGAGGGGGATCTTCTTTACTCAGAGTGGTAGCGGTGTGGAATGAGCTTCCGGGAGAAATAGTGGCGGCAGAGTCAATTTTATTATTTAAGAAAAAGCTGGACAGGTATATGGATGAGAAGAAGGTGGAGGGTTATGGTCATTGTGCAGGTAGGTGGGACTAGAGAGGAGTGTTTGGTTTGGTGCAGACTAGAAGGGCCTAATGGCCTGTTTCTGTGGTGTAATTGTTATGTTATGTTATGTTATGTTATCAAGCTGAACCATTAACTCTGTTTTTTTTCTCTCTCCACAGAAGCTGTCTGACTTGCTAAGTGTTTTTAGGTTTTTCATTCTCACCAATGCTAAGTTAATTGCATGATCAAACATCGTGGTAGTGTTGCTACTGAATTGGATAATGCTAGAGGACTCCCAGACCACGAGCGCCCCTATGGATATATAAAGCGGAGTCGACCAGCTACTGTATCAAGCCTTCCCAGCATGAAGGTTAGAATAGTTAGTTTTATTTCTCTGTCTCATTCACATACTCACTCACCAAGTGATGGAAATGTAAATATAAAATCAGAAAATTTAGTGGTGGTGATACAATCGATACTGGGCTGATGAACAGTGGATGCTAGTATGATGGGTGGTGTGCAGTGAATGCTGGGGCAGGGAAGGGGTGGGGAATGCTGGAAACACTCAGCAGATCATGCAGGAGTAACAAGAGTTAATGTTCCAAATCAATGATCTTTCATCTGACCTTTAAAGGTTGTTTGACTTTAGCTTGCGTTGCTTGGCGTACATCATTAAGATGTGAGGAGGATTCCTGTCAATTCAGGGGAAGCCAAGAATGAACCTACTGCCACAAGATTCAGAAATCTTCTATAGTTGTGGACAGGCAGACAACCAGCAAAATAAACCCAGGAGGGTGGGAGAAGTGTGTTTTTGTACAAGTTTTGATCTGGGATACATTGCCTAAAGGGCAGTGGAAACAACTCTTTAAAAGAGAATTGGAGAAACATTGGAGAAATTGGAGAAAGAATAAAATTGCATGGTTCTGGGGAAAGAGAAAAGTGGGCTGATTAGATACATTTTGCAAAGTATTGCCTCATAATGTCCCAAATAATCTCTTTCAGTGGTGTTTGATTCCAAAGCTGTTCAATTTCAATAATGGCACAGAGATATGCATGGGTTACATTTGACCCAGACTTCAATTACAGCTCCATCACACAGCAATCTGCCTGAAATCTCCAGCCTGCAGGGAATTGCTTAAGACACTAGGCACTAGAAATCCCTTAAAAATTTTATTTGTATTCTAGGAATGATTTGTGATTTAGAAACTCTTCCAAGGATGATGATAGCCCTTCTAAGCTGCGCCTTTCGATTACAGGTAGACCCCGACTTACGACGTTCCAACTTGCAATATTTCAAAGATATGATAATTAGAATCAGATACCTTCAGTTTCAAGTTATAATATGCAGCACAGCTTGGTAATGTTTTTTTTTCCCCAGTTTAATTTGTTATAATAAAAGATTTCAGCATTTAAATAAAATTTAAATTAAAACAAAACAGTTGTATGGCAGTAATTTTTTTCCAGTTTAAATTGTGTTGTAAAAAAGGTTTTCAGCATTTAAATTAAATGTTAAAAACGGTAGAGGGCGATATTGTTTCAACTTACGATAGTTTCAATTTACAATGCAAGTCCTGGGATGGAACTCTATTGTAAGAAGGGGTTTTACTGTATTGTGAGTTTCCTCATTCCATTTTGTTTTCACCCTGCTTCACTCCAGGCCTCGAAATGTGGAAGGATTCAGGAGAAACTGTTGGTAAGATGTGCACTGTTAAAAGGGTTGAGAGCATTTATTAGTGTCCCTAATAGCATAGAGCCATGCATGCACGGAGTCAAGGGGTGGTAGGCATTGCATTAACTTTTCCCTTGGTTGTTTGTGTGTGTATGCAGTTTATTCCAACATTCGTTATTAGTTGCTTGCATATGTTTAATCACTTACTGACTTTTTACCATGATCGCTAATAAACTGTACGCATTGACTATTCTTTTCCCACAGCTGCTGTAAATTGTGTGTGTGCATGTGTGTGTGGTGGTGGGGGGGGGGGGGGGGGGGAGTGTTATATCTGTTACCATTTCCTACACTTGCCTTCTGTAAATAAAATCCTTCCCTACCAAAACGGTGTCCAGAATCCTTGCCTTTGATACCTACCAAACCTGTTTCCTCACTCACACCACAGGTTCACTCTGTCCTACTACATTTCTCAATGCCCTAATATACATCCTTTCTTGGTTTGTCCTTCCAAAATACAACACCTGACACTTGTCTGCATTAAATTCCATTTGCAATTTTTCATCCCATTTTGTTTAGATGGTCCAAATCCCTCTGCAAGCTTTGAAAACCTTCTTCATTGTCCACAATGCCTTCAATCTTAATTTCAGCTTCAAACTTGCTGATCCAATTTACCACATTGTCATCCAGATCATTGATATAGACAACAAACAATAATGTTCCGAGCTTCAATTCCTGAGGCACACCAGTAGACACAGGCCTCCAGTCTAAGAAGCAATCATCCACCACTACTCTCTGGGTTCTCCTATCCTGCCATTGTTGAATCCAGTTCACTTCTTCACCATGCATACCTAGCGTCTGAACCTTCCTGACTAACCTCCCATGTGCAGGGGTGAATGTGATAGTACAGATTCTATCACCAATGTGTATATGTACAGATTGTAGTGTAGGATGACTGTGATTGGCTGAGAGTGTAGCCACGCCTACTGGCAGGTCTTAAAGGATTGATCCTAGCCAGACCAGGTCATTCTGGACTGGTTGACCTACAAGTGATATGCTCCAGTCTTTTAGTTAATAAAAGCCTTGGTTTGGATCAACAAGTCTTTGGTTCTTTCAACGCGCTCTACAGTAACCTCCTCAAAAAACTCTATAAGATTAGTTAAACATGACCTAGCACACACAAAGCCATGTTGACTATCCCTAATCAGTTCTTGGCTATCCAAATAATTGTATATCCAATCTCTTAGAACACTTTCCAATAATTTACCTACTACTGACATCAGGCATGCTGGCCTATAATTTCCAGGGTTACTTTTGGAGTCTTTTTTAAACAACAGAACAATGTGAGCTACCCTCCAATCCTCTGGCACCATATCTGTGACTAAGAACATTTTAAATATTTCTCTCAGAGCCCCTGCAATTTCTACACTAGCCTCCCTCAAGGTTCAAAGGAATATCTTGTCAGGTCCTGGGGATTTATCCACCATTATTTGCTTTAAGACAGCAAGCACTTCCTCCTCTTTAATCTGTACAAGTTCCATGATCTCACTGTTTGTTTTCCTTACTTCCCACAACTCTGTGCCTGTTTCCTGAGTGAATACTGATGAAAAAAAATTAAGATATCCCCATCTCTTTTGGTTCCATACAAAGCTGACCATTCTGATCTTCAAGAGTACCAATTTTGTCCCTTACTATCCTTTTCCTCTTAATATACCTGTAGAAACACTTCAGATTGTCTGCCAAAGCAACCTCATGTCATCTTTTAGTCTTCCTGATTTCTTGCATTTGTTATACATCTCACATACCTCATTTGCTCCACATTGCCTATACCTGTTATACACCTCACTCTTCTTCAGAACCAAATCCCTAATGTCCCTTGAAGACCAAGGTTCCCTATGCCTGCTAACTTTGCCTTTAATCTTGACAGGAACATACAAGCTCTTGTACTCTCAAAATTTCACCTTTGAAGGACCTCCACTTATCTCGCACATCCTTGACAGAAAACAACTTATCCCAATCCACGCATTCTAGATCCTTTCTCATTTCCTCAAAATTGGCCTTTCTCCAATTTAGAACCTCAACCAGAGGCCCAATTAACTTGAAACAAATGGCATTATGACCACTGGACCCAAAATGTTCCCCGAGACATACTTCTGTCACATATCCTGCTCATTTCATAATAGGAGATCCAGTGTTGCACTCCCTTTAGTTGGTACCTCTATATATTGATTTAGAAAATGTTCCTGAACATGTTTGACAAACTCCAAGCCATCTAGTCCTTTTAATGGGAGTCTCAATTAATATGAGGAAAGTTAAGATTTCCTATGATCACAACCTTGCTTCTTGCAGCTGTCTCTACAGATTTGCTCCTCCAATTTTTGTTGACTATTGGGCAGTCTACAATACAGCCCCATGAGAGTGGTCATACTTTTCCCATTCCTCAGCATCTCAATTGACGAACCATCTGGTCCAACCGTGAGGAGCAATGCCACTCCTCCCCTTTTCATTACCCACCTGTTCTATCATGTCTTGAGGTGTATGGTAAGATGGGCCAAAGTCAGCATGGCTAGTATAAGGGAAAAATCTTGCCTCACAAACCTACTTTTTTTAGAGGAAACCACAAGCAGGCTAGACAAAGGAAAGGCAGTAGATCTTTTTATTTGGACTTTCAAAATGCCCGACAAGGTACACATGAGGCTGCTTCACAAAATGAGAGCCCATGGACCTGTAGGAAAGATACTTGCATGGATAGAGCATTGGCTGATCAGCCAGAAACAGAGTGAAAATAAAGGGATCCTATTCTGGTTGGCTACTGGTTGCCAGTGGTGTTCCGCAGGGCTCAGAGATGGTGCTACTTTTTACGTTGTATGTCAATTATTTGGATTGGGGAATAAGTGGCTTTGTAGCTAAATTTGCAGATGATACAAAGATGGATAAGGGGTGGGTAGTGACGAGGAAACAGATGTTGCAAGAAGGCTTTGGTCAGGAAAATGGGCAACGAAGTGGCAAATGAAATACAATGTTGAAAGTGTACAGTCATACACTTTTGGTAGCAGACTATTACAGTATTTGGATATGGAGAAAATACAAAATTTTGAGGTGCAAAAGGGACTTGGGAGTCCTCATACAGGATACCCTTAAGGTTAACCTCCAAGTTTGGTCAGCGGTGAAGTCGACAAATGCAATGTTGGAATTCATATCTATAGGAATATGATGTTAAGGCTTTACAAGATTCTTGTGAGGTCTCATTTGAAGGACGGGGTACAGTTTTGGCCTCCTTATTTAAGGAAGAATGTGCTGGCATTGGGGACAGTTCAGAGATTTACAAGAATGATTCCAGGATCAGCATATTAGGAACCTATGATGGCTCTTGAACTGTACTCCTTGGAGTTCAGAAAAGTGAGGGGGGACTTCATAGGAATATTTTGAATGCTGAAAGGCCTGAACAGAGTCGATTTGGCAAAGCTGTTTCTTGTGATCGAAGAGTCAAGGACAAGAGAGCACAAATACAGCATTGAAGGGCGCCCTTTAAAACAGAGATGTAGAGGAATTTCTTGAGCCAGAAAGTGGTGAAAGTGTAGGTTAATAGCTCCTTGAGGGAATTGTATTTGCCTTGCTCCAAGGCTGCTGTAGAAGGTCGACGACCCTTGCTGCTGACTCCTGGTCGAGTGAGCTCACCACGTAGTAATAACGTGTCATCAGCATTGATCTGCCGAAGGTGGAACTACATTCCAGAAGAGTCTCTTCTGCTCTGGGCAGAGGAGAGAAACAAAGAGAGTATGTTATTCAAGCAAAATTCAGGTATCAAGTGACACAAGGACAAGTGACCAACAGACTTGCCACATGGTTGAAAAAAAACATGGAAACAAGTTCAGGGATTCCAGAGCTTACACCCAAGGTGAAGTCACAGCCATGAGTGTCAGACAAATGAGAATCAAAAAGGCCCAAGTGGGCAATAAACAAAGAACAGCAGATATCCAAGAGTTTGTAGGTCCAGAGGAAACTAGAGGGTCAAGCAGGGGTTTGATAATGATGCATAGGCAAAGATCAATCAACTATGGAGCAATTTAGAAGAAATTTCTAATCTATATGAATACACCAAAACTTTTAGAATCTCAACCAGACCTATCCTTCTCCATAATTAACCTGAAACTAATGGCATTATTATCACTGGACAAAAACTGTTCCCCTACACATACTTCTGTCATCTGCCGTCTCATTCCCTAACAGGAGATCCAGTATTGCATTCTCTGTGTTACATCTATATATTGATTTAGAAAACTTTCCTGAACACATTTTATAAACTCCAAGCCATCCAGTCCTCTTACAGTATGGGAATTCCAGTCAATTTGTGGAAAATAGATTTTTTTTGTTTGTGGTAACATGTAAGAGCAGAATTAATTCATTACATTTAGTAATGTTACAACTTAGTCCTCTCATTATGCAGGAGTAACAAATTTTGCTTCTTTGATTAATACTTTCCCAAAAGCTACATTATTTCAATCCATCTTCAAGGACAAATAGTGAAACTGCCAGAACCAGCGCAAACCAGTTAAAATAATTCAAAAGCAGCTATTCTGGCTTTGCACACACGTATCTCTGATAAGATATATTCACATACAATGACAAATGATTGCATCTTTCAAAGGCCTTTGACGAGGTCATAAACGTTAAAAATGCAAGGGATACAAGTCAAGTTAGCAAATTGGATCTGAAAGTGGCTTGGCAATGGGGCCAGGGTGTGACCCTTTCTGTTGTGCACGTTCTGGGTGTAAATGTATGGGAAGTAATGAGTAAATTTGTAGAAGATTTGGAATGAAAATTTTTTTTAAAAAAATTTTTAAGTGTTTATTTCCACACTCAAAATATGCAAATTGTGTACATATTTCCACTTTAAGACTTTTGAAGGAAAAAAAAGTACAATCATGTTGTAACTATTCAAATGTTTGAGCAACTGTTTTTTTTTTATTTTTTATTTTTCACACCATAAACCACATTAACCATGATACACACTTTTTCCTTTTCAAACATATACAGTGCCATTTTCTCCCCCCCCCCCTCCTCTCATCCCACCCTCCCTACCTCCCCCCTCCCGTCCATTTAAAGTACAAAATCTAGGATACATTAAACCAGTCAAACAATGTTGTCATTCAATAAAAATACACAAGAAATTCCACTGAGTCAATTCTTTTCATTTCCCTCTCCTTCTGTTAATTTAGGTAGTGAATGTCCCCGGTAGGTTTTCGCTATTGTGTTTCATGTAAGGCTCCCATATTTGTTCAAATATTTCAATATTATTTCTTAAACTATATGTTATTTTTTCTAATGGAATACATTTATTCATTTCTATATACCATTGTTGTATTTTCAAATTATCTTCCAATTTCCAGGTTGACATAATACATTTTTTTGCTACGGCTAGAGCTATCTTAACAAATCTTTTTTGTGCATCCTCCAAATCAATTCCAAATTCTTTGTTTTTTATGTTACTTAGGAGGAAGATCTCTGGATTCTTTGGTATATTGTTTTCTGTAATTTTATTTAATATCTGATTGAGATCTTCCCAAAATTTTTCTACTTTCTCACATGTCCAGATTCCATGAATTGTTGTTCCCCTTTCTTTTTTACATCGAAAACATCTATCAGATACTGTTGGGTCCCATTTATTTAACTTTTGAGGTGTAATGTATAGCCTGTGTATCCAGTTATATTGTATCATACGTAACCTCGTATTTATTGTATTTCTCATCGTTCCAGAACATAACTTCTCCCATGTTCCCATTTTTGTTTAGTTTTACCATTTGTTTCCTCATTCTCCTTTTCTTGCAGTTTAATATACATATTTGTTATAAATCTTTTGATTATCATTGTATCTGTAATCACATATTCAAAGTTACTTCCCTCTGGCAAACTCAGACTGCTTCCTAATTTGCCCTTCAAGTAGGATCTCAATTGGTAATATGCCAGCGCTGTATCTTGAGTTATATTGTATTTATCTTTCATTTGTTCAAAGGATAATAATCTATTTCCTGAAAAACAATTTTCTATTCTTTTAATCCCTTTTTTCTCCCATTCTCTAAAGGAAAGGTTATCTATTGTAAAAGGGAGTAACTTGTTTTGTGTCAATATTAGTTTTGGTAGAAGATTTGGAATGAAAATTGATGGTTTTGTTGAAAGTGAAGCGAGTAGTCTTCCAATACACAAAGATTGGGTTGGTAAGATTGGAGAGTAATGTCACTTGGAATTTAATTCTGAAAATAATAAGGCTAGGATATGCTTAATAAATGGTTGGGTCCCCAAAGAAGTGCAGGGGAAAAGTGGGACATAAAATATCATTGACCATAAGATGGAGGAACAGAATGATGCTATTCAGCCCATTGAGTTCACAAGAACATTAGAAATAGGAACAGAAGGCTCCTCCATCATTCAATAAGATAATGGATGATCTGTTGATAGGCTCATCTCCACCTACCTGCCTTCCCCCCATATCCCTTAATTCCTACAATGTAAAAAATCTATCCAACCTTGTGTTAAGTATATTTACTGAGGTCACCCCCACTGCTTCAATAGGCAGAGAATTCCACAGATTCACTACCCACTGGGAAATGCATTTCCTCTTCATCTGTCCTAAATCTACTACCATGAATCTTAATGTTATATCCCCTAGTTCTAGTCTCAACTACCAGTGGAAACATCTTATCTACCTTTATTTTATTGATGCCTTTAATAATTTTGTTTCTATAAGAGCCCCTCTCATTCTTCTGAATTCCAGTGAGTCCAGTTCCAGATGACACAATCTCTCTTCCTAGGCTACCCCCCCCCCCCCCATCTCTGCAATGAACCTGGTGAACCTCCTCTGCATCGCCTCCAAAGCCAATATATCCCTCCTCAAGTAAGGAGCCCAGAACTGCATGCAATACTCTAGATGCAGCCTCTTCACCAATACCCTGTACAGTTGGAGCATAACCTCCCTGCTCCTAAATACAATCCCTCTAGCAATGAAGGCTAACATTCCATTTGCCTTCTTGATAGCCTGCTGCACCTGCAAACCAACCTTTTGCAATTCATGCACATCACTCCCAAGTTCTTCAGCACGGCAGCAAACTGCAATTGTTTTGCATTTAAGTAATAATCTGATCTTGCATTTTTCCTTCCAAAGTAGATAAACTCACATTTACCAACATTATACTCCATCTTCCAGACCCTTGCCCACTCACTTAACCTACCTATATCTCTCTGCAGACTCTTTGATTCCTTTGCACGATTTTCTTTTCCACTCAATTTAGTGTCATCAGCAAACTTAGATACACTATATTCTGTCCCCTCTTCCAGACTGTTAATATATATCATGAACAGTTACAGGTCTAGCATCATCCCCTGTGGCACACAGATCAGAACTGATTGCCATCAGAAAAACACCCATTATTCCAACTCTCTGCTTTCTATTGGTTAACCAATCGTCCATCCATGCTGATACATCATCCCCATCTCTATGCATCCTTATCTTCTATACAAGTCTTTTTGGGCACCTTATTCAATGCCTTCTGGAAATCCAAGTAAACAACGTCCATCTGTACCCATTTATCTACTGCGCTTGTTATTTCCTCAAAGAACACCAGTAAGTTTATAAAACAAGACTTGCCTTCACAAAATCCATGCTGCATCTGCCTGATAAATCCACTTTGCTTCAGATGCTTTGCTATTTCTTCTTTAATGATAGCTTCAAGCATTTTACCAAGTACAGATGTTAAACTAACTGGCCTATAGGTCCCTGCATTTTGCCTAAATCCTTTTTTGAATAGTGACATGACATTCATCATCTACCAATCCACCGGGATCTGTCCAGAGTCCAGAGATTTTTGGTAACCAAAAGCCTCTACTATAACTTCTGCCATTTCTTTCAGTACCCTGGGATGCATTCCATCAGGACCAGGGCACAGCCATCTTTAGCCTCACTGGTTTGCTCAGTACTACCTCTTCAGTAAAAGCTATTGTATCCAGATCCTCATCTCCCATTGTCTGTGCCACTGTGCCTATAGGCAACACCCACCAGTGATTTTTTTTTTCCCATTACTATTCCTAATATCTACCCAGATGGATTCAACATTTTGCTCCTTAGATCATCTCTCACTATTGCCCTGTCCTTGACTAAGAGCTCTACCCCACCTCCCTTACCTTCCTGCTTGTCCTTCCTAATTACCTGATATTCTTGGATATTTAACTCCCAATCATCTCTACCCTGCACATTTCTGTAATTGCCACTAAATCATACCACTTTGAACTGAGTTCAAAGTTCACTGACCTTGTTTTGAATACTACGGGCATTCAGATAAAGTGCCCTTATAATCATTATGCTTTTAAAATCTGGTCATCTTTGCTTCCTTTGCATTCAACTTTTATACGCTCTACTCTTACTTTTCTCTTTTTTTAACTTTTTCTTTTACTTTATTCATACTCTTCTCTTCTTCTTGGTTCATCCTTCTCCAATCTATTGAATCCACCCCCATACTATTTAGATTAAAACCCTATCCACAGTCCCAAGATCCAGATCTCATCACTGTTTAGATGGAGCCTATCCACTTTGAACAGTGCTTCGTTCCCCAATACTGGTACCAGTTTCCCATGAATTGAAACCCACTTCTCCCACACCAATCCTTGAGCCACACATTTAACATGTGCCAATTTGCACATGGCTAAGATAGTAATCCAGAGATTTCTAACTTTTTGGTTCTGCTTTTTAATTTAGTCCCTCGTTCCTCAAATTCTCTCAGCAGAACCTCTTTCTTGGTTCTACCTACATTGTTGGTACCCATATGGACCACGACAACCAGATCTTTCTCCTCCCACTGAAATTTCCTCTGTAGGTCAGATAAGATGTCCCAATCCCAAACACCAGGCAGGCAACACTGCCTTCGGCATGCTCTATCCCTGCGACAGAACCTTGTCTATTTCTTTAAGTATGCTATACATGATTACCACCCTGGGAGTAAGAATCTTGGACCTGTCAGATAAGATCAAGGACTGAAGCTCCTCTGGCACTGTCTCTTGCATCTCACTACCTGCCTCACTCGCAGTCACACCTGATTGTCCCTGACCACAGACTGAATTTGAAGCAGCTCTTCCAATGGGTGTGACTACTTCCTGAAACAAAGTGTCCAGGTAATTCTTCCCCTCCTTGGTGTGTCACAGTGTTTGAAACTCAGATTCCAGGTCATTTATTTTGAGCCCGAGTACTTCGAGCAACCAACACTTGCTGCAGATGTGGTCACAAGGAACCACAATAGGGTCCACCAGCTGCCACATCATGCAGCTACAACACATCAACTGATCCTGCATGCCTACTTTATTTAATTAGCTGTGTGTGAGATGATGCATTTGGAAGGTCCAACTTGAAGGCAGAGTACGTGGCTAATTTAGGATACTTCATAGTGTGGAAGAACAGAGGGACCCTGGGGTCCAAATCTATAGCTCTCTCAAGGATGCCACATATGTTGTTGGGATAGTTAAGAAGTCCAATGGTATGCTGAGTTTCATCAGTCAGGGGATCCCGTTCAGAAGACATGAGGTGATATTGCAGCTCTATAAAACCCTGGTTAGACCACGCTTAGAAAATTGTGTTCAGTTCTGGTCACCTCACTATAGGAAAGTTGTGGAAGTTATGGAAAGAGTGCAGAGGAGATTTACCTGGATGCTGCCTAGATTGGAAAATATGTCATGAGGCAAGGTTAGCAGAGCTAGGGCTTCCACCTCTCATCCTCTTCGGAACAAAGAAGGATGAGAGGTGACTTAATAGAGGACTTCAAGATTATGAGAGGCAAAGATAAGGTAGACAGCCAGTGCTCTTTTCCCAGGGCGGGAGTAGCAAATATCAAAAGGACATTTGTACAGAGTGAAGGGAGGAAGGTGTAGGGGAGACATCAGGGGTAAGTTTGTATTTTTAAAAAATAAACAAAGAGAGTTATAGGTGCCTGGAATGCATTGTCAGAGTGGTGGTTGAGGCTGGAATAGGGACATTTAAGAGAATCTTTAAGAGTCATCCAGCCAGACTCCTCTGACCTTCTCATTAGCTCACTGCCACATGGGTGATCCTGACACTCTCTCTTTCCCCATAACATAACATAACATAACATAACAATTACAGCACGGAAACAGGCCATTAGGCCCTTCTAGTCCGCACCGAACTAAACACCCCTTTCTAGTCCCACCTCCCTGCACAATGCCCATAACCCTTCATCTTCTTCTCATCCATATACCTGTCCAACCTTTTCTTAAATAATACAATTGACTCTGCCGCCACTATTTCTCCCGGAAGATCATTCCACACGGCTACCACTCTCTGAGTAAAGAAGTTCCCCCTCATGTTACCTCTAAACCTCTGCCCCTTAATTCTTAACTCATGTCCTCTTGTTTTAATCTTTCCACCTCTTAACGGAAATAGTCTATCCACATTCACTCTGTCTATCCCTTTCATAATCTTAAATACTTCTATCAAATCCCCTCTCAACCTTCTACGCTCCAAAGAATAAAGACCTAATCTGTCCAATCTCTCCCTATACTCTAGATGCTTAAACCCAGGTAACATTCTGGTAAACCTTCTCCACTCTGTTTATATCCTTCCTATAATTAGGCGACCAGAACTGCACACAGAACTCCAAATTAGGCCGCACCAACGTCTTATACAATCTCAACATCACCTCCCAACTCCTATATTCCATGCAATGATTGATAAAGGCCAGCATACTAAAAGCCTTCTTCACCACCCTATTCACGTGAGTTTCTACCTTCAGGGAACGATGTACCGTTACTCCTAAATCTTTCTGCTCTTTTGTATTCCTCAATGCTCTCCCATTTACCACGTATGTCCTATTCTGATTCTTCTTACCAAAATGAAGCACCTCACACTTATCAGCATTAAATTCCATCTGCCATTTTTCAGCCCACTTTTCTAAGCAGCCCAAATCCCTCTGCAATCCTTGAAAACCTTCTTCATTATCCACTATTCCACCTATCTTAGTATCGTCTGCATATTTACTAATCCAATTCACCACCCCATCATTTAGATCATTAATGTATATAACGAACAACAATGGGCCCAATACAGATCCTTGAGGCACACCACTGGTCACCGGCCTCCAACCTGACAGACAATTATCCACTACCACTCTCTGGCCTCTCCCTTTCAGCCAATGTTCAATCCATTTGACTATCTTAAAATTTATACCTAAAGACTGCATCTTCCTACCTAACCTTCCATGTGGTACCTTATCGAAGGCCTAACTGAAGTCCATATAGACAACATCCTCTGCGCTACCCTCATCCACATTCCTAGTCACCTCTTCAAAAAATTCAATCAGATTGTTCAAACATGACCTTCCTCCCACAAATCCATGTTGAGTGCGCCTGATCAGACCCTGTCTATCCAGATGTTTATAAGTACTATCTCTAAGAATTTTCTCCATTAATTTACCTACCACAGACGTCAAACTTACAGGCCGATAGTTGCCAGGCTTCCTCCTTGAACCCTTTTTAAATAACGGAACCACATGTGCAATGCGCCAATCCTCCGGCACTATCCCCATATCTAATGACATTTGGAAAATTACCGCCAGAGCCTCTGCTATTTCCTCCCTCACTTCTCTCAATGTCCTGGGGAAGATCCCGTCTGGTCCCGGAGACTTATCCACCTTTATATTCTTCAAAAGCCTTAAAACTACACCTTTTGTAATCTCTATATTCCCCATATTTACCCAATTTGCTTTTTTTATCTCACATCTCCCAATATCCTTCTCCTTAGAGAATACCGAAGAAAAGAAATTGTTCAATATCTCCCCCATTTCTCTAGGCTCCACACACAGTTTTCCGCTCTGATTTTCTAAGGGACCAATTTTGTCTCTAGCTTTCCTCTTACCATTAACATATTTCTAGAACTCTTTTGGATTAGTTTTCACCCTGCTTGCCATAGTTTTCCCGTACCTTCTTTTAGCTTTCCTAATTCCTCTCTTAAGATTCCTCTTACATTCAATGTATCTTTCAAACATCTCCTTAACTCCATGCTTCTTATATCTAATGTACGCCTCCCTTTTTCTTCGAACCAAGTTTCCAATATTCCTTGAAAACCACGGCTGTCTCAAACCTTTTGCCCCTCCTTTTAACCTAACAGGAACATAAAGCTTTTGCATTCTCAAAATCTGATCTTTAAAAGACTTCCATCTCTCTACTACATCCTGCCCATAAAACAAATTGTCCCAATGCACACCCTGCAAGTCCTTTCGCATCTCCTCAAATCTAGCTTTTCCCCAATCAAAAACCTCAATCCTTGGCCCTGATTTCTCTCTTTCCATAATGACATTGAAGCTGATGGCATTATGATCACTGGACCCGAAGTGCTCGCCAACACTAACCTCCGTCACTTGACCCATCCCATTTGCCAACAGTAGATCTAACACTGCTCCTTCTCTGGTTGGCACCTCTACATATTGTTGTAAAAAACTATCTTGCACACATTTCACAAACTCTAACCCATCCAGTCCTTTCACAGAATGTGTTTCCCAATCTATATGTGGAAAATTAAAATCTCCCATAATTACAACCCTGTGCTTATCACAAATATCTACTATCTCCCTACAGATTTGCTCCTCTAGGTCTCGGTCCCCTCCAGGTGGTCTATAATACACCCCTACAAGTGTAACCTCTCCTTTCCTACTCCTCAGTTCCACCCAAATAGCCTCCGTGGATGTGCCCTCTAATCTATCCTTCCTAGGCACCACTGTAATATTCTCCCTGACAAGCAATGCAACCCCACCTCCTCTTGCCCCTCCGACTTTATCACACCTAAAACAACGAAACCCAGGGATATTCAGTTGCCAATCACATCCCTCCTGCAACCATGTCTCACTAATCGCTACCACATCATACTTCCAAGTATCAATCCACACCTTCAGCTCATCCACCTTTTTTACAATACTCCTGGCATTAAAATATATGAATTTCAGAGATTTCCCAATTTTTAATCCCTGTTTTCCCTCATCTTTAATAACAACATTATTTACTTTTCCTGCCAATTGCCCTTCATCTTCTTCCAGAGCATTTCCCTTCTCTATCACCTGCCCATCCATATTCAAATACTTACTACAAACTTTCTTTGTTTGCATTCTAACCTTCTCCTGACTGCTCTGTACTATTTTGTTCCCTCCCCCCAACCATTCTAGTTTA
The DNA here is from genome assembly GCF_036971445.1 of Narcine bancroftii. Taxonomy (NCBI): domain Eukaryota; kingdom Metazoa; phylum Chordata; class Chondrichthyes; order Torpediniformes; family Narcinidae; genus Narcine; species Narcine bancroftii. The sequence continues at coordinate 78,674,129 of NC_091472.1, read as the reverse complement.
AAGGATCCTGAGTAGCCCTAGCAAATACCTCTGCCAGGATTCTGGTCCCCCTGGGATTTAAGTGTAACCCGTCCTTACTGTACAGGTCACATCTCCCCCAAAAAAGGTCCCAGTTATCCAGAAACTTAAAACCCTGCCCCTTACTCCACCCCTTCAGCCACGTGTTAATCCTCCACCTCATCCTATTTCTATTCACACTGTCACGTGGCACAGGGAGTAATCCAGAGATTACCCCCTTTGCGGTCCTTCTTTTTAACTCCCTACCTAACTGCCTGTACTCACTTTGAGATCTATCACCCGGATACTGACTCTTAACACACCTGTGCCTGTGTACTATTACTCCCTCATGTCACTTGCATCTTCAGCGGCAACCAGCACCACTCCCGACTAAGGTAATATGTGACCATGACAGATGTAGGGAGGAAATAATTACAACATTTAAAAGACATTTGGACAGGCACATGGATATGGAAAGTTTAAAGCAAGAAATGGAATTAGCTCAGATTCTCAAAGTTGACATTGGGAAGAAGGGCCAGTTTCTGTGCTGTAACACTATCTAACTCTTATAACTCTATAATATGGAATATATCTGTCTGAGGGGTGACAGAGGAAGCTACTAAGACGATGTTCAAGAACTATTTACTTCTTTCTTTGGCTTGGCATCGCGGACGAAGATTTATGGAGGGGAAATGTCAGCTGCAGCCTCGTTTGTGGCTGAGAAGTCCGATGTGGGACAGGCAGACACGGTTGCAGCAGTTGCAGGGGAAAATTGGTTGGTTGGGGTTGGGTGTTGGGTTTTTCCTCCTTTGTCTTTTGTCAGTGAGGTGGGCTCTGCGGTCTTCTTCAAAGGAGGTTGCTGCCCGCCAAACTGTGAGGTGCCAAGATGCACGGTTTGAGGCAATATCAGCCCACTGGCGGTGGTCAATGTGGCAGGCACCAAGAGCTTTCTTTAGGCAGTCCTTGTACCTCTTCTTTGGTGCACCTCTGTCTCGGTGGCCAGTGGCGAGCTCACCATATAACACGATCTTGGGAAGGCAATGGTCCTCCATTCTGGAGATGTGACCTACCCAGCGCAGTTTGATCTTCAGCAGTGTGGATTCGATGCTGTCGACCTCTGCCATTTCGAGTACTTCGATGTTGGAGATGAAGTCACTCCAATGAATGTTGAGGATGGAGCGGAGACAACACTGGTGGAAGCATTCTAGGAGCCGTAGGTGATGCCGGTAAAAGACCCATGATTCGGAGCCGAACAGGAGTGTGGGTATGACAACGGCTCTGTATACGCTAATCTTTGTGAGGTTTTTCAGTTGGTTGTTTTTCCAGACTCTTTTGTGAAGTCTTCCAAAGGCGCTATTTGCCTTGGCGAGTCTGTTGTCTATCTCGTTGTCGATCCTTGCATCCGATGAAATGGTGCAGCCGAGATAGGTAAACTGGTTGACCGTTTTGAGTTTTGTGTGCCCGTTGGAGATGTGGGGGGGGGGGGCTGGTAGTCATGGTGGGGAGCTGGCTGATGGAGGACCTCAGTTTTCTTCAGGCTGACTTCCAGGCCAAACATTTTGGTAGTTTCCGCAAAACAGGACGTCAACGCTGAAGAGCTGGCTCTGAATGGGCAACTAAAGCGGCATCGTCTGCAAAGAGTAGTTCACGGACAAGTTGCTCTTGTGTCTTGGTGTGAGCTTGCAGGCGCCTCAGATTGAAGAGACTGCCATCCGTGTGGTACCGGATGTAAACAGCGTCTTCATTGTTGAGGTCTTTCATGGCTTGGTTCAGCATCATGCTGAAGAAGATTGAAAAGAGGGTTGATGCGAGAACACAGCCTTGCTTCACGCCATTGTTAATGGAGAAGGGTTCAGAGAGCTCATTGCTGTATCTGACCCGACCTTGTTGGTTTTCGTGCAGTTGGATAACCATGTTGAGGAACTTATATGAGCACTTAAAATGCCATGGCTGTAATGATAGGGTGCCAGTGATAATCATGACCACTAGATGGAGTAGGAGATTAGTTGTTGCAACTAGGGGTAGATTCAAAATGAATGCCAATTCACCAGGATTGAGAATCAGTTGATAGCAGTAGAAAATATGGAGAGTGTAAAGGATCCTGAGACTGTAAATTTGACTGGAAATGTCAACCATGAATGGAGGTTGTTCAAACAACAATTTATGCTGTACCTGCAAGTCATTGGACTCAATGGCAAACCTGATGCATGAAGGTTGCACTGCTACTTACAGTGGCAGGACCTCAAGCACTAGAGGTTTTCTTTCTTTTTAAAACATTTTTATTGAGTTTAATATACAAGTTTGCATACAAAATTCAATATGATATATGAGATACTGGTTAGTCAAGAATAATATTACAGTGTTAGCCAATTGCCTATTCATATGAAAAACAAAGTTATTAACATATTCTTAGTGTACATAATTAAACACATTTACCAAATAATTTGGGTAAAAAAAAAGAAAAAAAGAAAACCCATAAAACTAAAACTAATCTACCCCCTCCTTCTAATCAAGATTACTGTTAGTTATACAAAAGGAATAGCGATCTCCAGGCATCATAGAGTGAACTCTCGGACTCTTTAGAGTTCTTAATTCTTCCAATCATAATAGTAGTCCAAGAATGGGCTCCACATCTTTACAAAATGAAATTTTCCATCTTTAATATTGTGTCTAATTTTCTCCATGCTTAGGTAAGACAGTGCAGCATGTAACCACTGTGCATGGGTAGATGAAGAATCATCCTTCCATTTCGGTAAAATTTCTCATCTGGCCATCAGGGTATTAAAAGGTAAAACTTTTTTCTGAGTTGCAGATAGAGCTATATCTGGCTCACACAAAAAATCAAGCAGAGCAATTAAAAGACAAGTCTCTATTTTGATTTTAAAAATCATGGATAAAGTTTGGAAAATGTCTTTCCAAAAATTCTCAAAGTTTGGGCAGTCCCAAAACATGTGGATGAGTGAAGCTTCATAAATTTTGCATTTCACATATTTTGAATCAATATCTACAATAAAAACAAGATCATTTAAGTTCAGACGTACCTCTGTTCTTTCACACTGTTAAGTATTCAACCATTAACCAAATCATCAAGAAGCTTAGGGCCACTGAGACAACATGACACAGTGACGCTCCAAGATTCCAACACTTGGAACTAAAAGGCTACTGTTCTAGAGGAAGTAAATCCAAGATCCTACACTGTCAGAACAGAGGATGGTCAAATACTGAGAAGGAATCAAAAGAGCCTGCTGAAAACATAAGAGACACTGCAGGAACAGATAAATGCAGAGGATTCAGCCTGCACAGCAACAGATGAAACACTACCAGTGCTAGACAGTAGTGGACTCAGCAGAGCCGACACAAGTACCCGTGTAAGAAGATCCACAATGCACCTGACAGACTGAATCTCTAAAAGAAAGAGAAATGCACACATAAAAATTTGTATTGCTGATGTTTATGTTTACATTTGTGTTGAACTTTAAATTGAAATGAATACTGTACCAGTGTGTCATGTTGTTAAACATCTCAAGGAAAGGGGATGTAAATGATAGAGTATTAGTGATAATCCTGACCACTAGTAGCCTTCTCAACTCTCCTATCAACCTATGTGATGTATGGATTTGAAACCCAAGGTTCCCCTGTTCTTTTACACTGTTAATTATCCAACCATTAACCTGTACTCAGCATTCCAAAAATCATAACTTCACACTTATCCAGATTGAATTCCATATTCCACTTTTCTGCCCAACTTTGCATTCTGCCTATATCCTTCTGTAACCTATGATAACATTCAATACAATCCACAACTCCTCCAAATTTCATATCATTTGCAAACTTACCAACCCATCCTTCCATTTCTTATAAAAATCACAAAGGGCAGAAGTCCCAGAACAGATCTCAGCAGAACTCCACCAGTCACAGACATCCAGGCAGAATACTTTCCATCCACTATACTCTGTGATTTCTACAGGCAAGCAAATTCTGAATCTGTACAGCCAAGGTTCCATGGATCCCATGCCTTAGGACTCCCATGGGGACTTTATCAAATATCTTACTAAAATCCACCCTACCATTGTCAATTTCTGTTGTTATCGCCTCAAAAAACTCAATGAGGTTCGTGAGGCATGACCTTCCCCTCATAAAGCCATGCTGAGAAGATTTCTCCAAATGCTCATAAATTCTGTCCTTAAGAATTCTCTCCAATAGTTTGCAAACCACTGATGTAAGACTCACGGCTCCATAAATTGCAGGATTCTCCTTGTGACATTTTTCTTAAAATAGGGGGACCACATTTTCCATTCTCTAAACCTCCAGCATCTACCCTGTGGCCAAGGAGGATGTAAATATCATTGCCAATGCCCTCACTATCTCTTTCCTTCATTCCAACAGCAACCTGGAGTACATCTCGTCTGGCCCTGTGGACTCAATCTTAATGTTTTTTCAGAAGATCGAGTACTTCATCTTTCCTAATCTCAACATGGTCCAGCACACAAGTTAGTTCTATTCTGTCCTCCCTTTGACCAAGGTCCTTCTCTTTGGTGAAATAATGAAACAAAGTATTCATTTAGGGCCTCCCCTACCTCCTTCGCCTCCAAGCACTTGGTGTCTTTATCCTTAAGCGCCCCTTCCTTCACTCTCAGTATCCTTGCATAGAATGCCTTGGATTTCCCATTAATCCTATTGGCTAAGGCTTTCTCAAGCCCCCTTTGAGCTCTAAGTCCTTTCTTAAGATCCTTCCTGGCTCCTATACAATTTTCATGAGCCCTTCCTGTTTTTTGCTTCCTAAATCTATAATATATGCTTCCTTCTTTCTCTTAACTTGTTGTCTCGCCTGTTTTCTTTCAACCATGGTTCCCTTTTCTTACCATTTTTTTCCTGTCTCAGTGGGACAAACCTATCCCTAAATATCCTCCACATTTGGTTTTCCCAGAGAACATCTGTTCCCAATTTACTCACGCTAGTTCCTGCTTCATCCCATCATAATTAGACATTCCCCAATTAAAACTCCCATTTGCCTGCTTTTATCCCTGTCCATAGCCAAGTTAAAGCTCAGGGAGTTGTGGTCATGATCAATATAATGTTCCACCACTGAGAGATCCATCATCTGACCAAGTTCTTTACTCAGTACTAGATCCAGTATGGCTTCTCCTCTAGCCCAGCTGGTCCACATTACTATGTCAGGAATCCTTCTTGGTCACATCTGACAAATTCTGCCCCATTTATCCCTCTTGCCATCAGGAGGTGCCAGTTAATATTTAGGAAGTTGAAGTCTCCCTTAACAACAATCCTGTCATTTCTGCTCCATTCCAAAATCTGCCTACTTATCAGTATCCCGAGGGGTATTTAGGAGCCTATGGACTACTCCCACTACAGTGATTACTCCCTTCCTATTTCTGTCACCCTCACTGATTCAGTGGACACTCCTTCCACAGTGTCCTTTCTTTCTACAGCCGATTCTATTCCAGACCAATAATGCTTCTCCTCACCCCCTTTTACCTCCCATCCTATCCCTTTTAAAACACCTGAACCCCAGTACCTGCATCAGCCAAGACCCTGTAACAGCCACATCACAATTCCATGTACTGATCAATGCTCTAGGTTCACCTTCTTTATTCCTAATACACCTTGCATTGGAATAGACACATTTCAAACCCTTCAACTGACTACATTTATGTTTTGTCCCCTGTCTGCCCTTCCTCACAAATTCAGAGCACATACCATCATCCTTTTCCCCTTCAATCAGGAACATCCCTGACCCTGGAACCTGGGAGGCAACATACTATCCAGGAGCCTCGATCTCGATCACAGAACTTCCTATGTTTGTCTAACTATTGAATCCCCAATTACCATCGCTCTCCTTTCCTTCTGCTTTCCCTTCTTACTGAGGGCCAAGCTCTGTGCCAGAGACCTAACCATTACAACTTGTCCCCAGTCGATCGTCCCCCAACATTACCAAAAACTCCATTAATGACCTATTCCACTTCCCTCACCCAACAGTCACCCAGCTACCTAAATTTTAAATTTAAATTTATACATACAGCACGGTGAGAGGCCATTTTGCACCCCCTCCCCACCTGCACCCCGAGCCTGAGCTGCCCAATTTACACCCAATTAACCTACACCCCTGGTATGTTTCAAAAGGCAGGAGGAAATCAAAGCCCCTGGAGAAAATCCACGCAGGCACAAAGAGAACAAACAAACTTTTTACAGACATCGTGGGATTTGAACCCCTGTCCCGCTGTAAAGGAGTTGAGCTAACCGCTATGTCAACTGTGCCGCAACCTCTTGTATCTTGGGTGTGACTATCTCCCTATAACTTCTGTCTATCACAAATGATCCGGACATTTTGACATTATAGTTACTAAAAAGAGTTATATCTCTTTAACTGCTTTCCACACATGTATAGCGCCAGATATTTGGCCACTCACTTTCTCACATTCCCTATGAAAAATGCACAATTTAAATTGGGAGTGATTTGAGATGTTCTCTGGTCTGTCATGCACAGTAGACGTTGATACAGCAGAGGGTGGCACAGTTAGTTTAGCAGTTAGCAAATCGCTATTAGAGCGTCATCGACCCGGGTAAGAATCTGCCCCTGTACGTTCTCCACGTGTCTGTGTGGGCGTCCTCCCACCCTTATAAACGTATAGGGGTTGCAGGTTAATTGGTGTATTTTGAAGGGTACGGGCTCTTGGGCCGGAAAGGTCTGTTACCATGTTGTGTGTCTATATTTAGAGATTTAACTTTAAATTTAAAATAGGCACCAGTATTCAGACTTTTGTTGCTGCATTTCCATCAAGTTAGGAGAGATGGCGCCAGAGGTTTCCTGCAGCTGAATGTTTCTGTCAGAGACCAATTTCCCTGATCATGTTGTATTTTGCACAGAAACGTAAATAAGTACATTTTGAGAAGTTCACGAGTGACCACACCAAGAATCCTTGCTCAATTTGGGCCATCCCTGATACTCCTCATAGCCTATCTCATCAAGATCGAAGTAAGTGGGATAGCGTATTCCAAGAATGATGGAAGAAATATAGAAATGTATAGGTCAGCGAGCCAGGACTGCAAATTTTCATAATTCTATATTTACGGACTTCTTGATCAATCAACAATATTCATTATGTAGGGGAAAGTGGAAATCGTTACATAAGAGCGTCCACTGGTGCGAAGTAGGTGACACTCGCATTGAATGTGATGGAACGTATTTTTTTTGAATGGGGTAGGAGAGCAGTGTATGAAGGGGGCTTGGGGTGAACAGGGGAGGGCTGCTGAATGAGGTGGAGGGGAAACAGAGCAGAGTGTGAATAGGATGGCCTGTGAATGGAGAAATGCTTGTGATATGACTAAGGGTGTGCATAGGGCTTGCAGTGAAGTGTGTAAATTTCGGCCCATGAGCCCATGCTGGCCAATTACACTGAATTAACTTAGAACCCCCAGTACATTTTGAACTGTGGGAGGAAGCCAGATCATCCATGGAAACCCCACGCAGACACGGGTAGAACATACAGACTCCTTATGGACAGTACAAGATTCAAACCCCAGTCCCGACAGCTGGCGCAGTAAAGGCGTTGTGCTAACCGCAACATTGACTGTGCCACTAACACTCTAGAAAGTAAGTGGGGCACATGTGAAAATGGCCAGGGGTGAATAGGGCAATTTATGAATATGTTTGATTTTTAGCCCCTTGAGAACTGCATGGTTCCTATTCTGATTAATAAAAAAATCTTTCTCCAGTTTTAAAATATTCCAGCTTCAGCCTCCACAGCTTCCTTGTTCAAGAAATTCAGACTCGCAAATAACTATATAACCATATAACCACTTACAGCACAGAACAGGCCAGTTCGGCCCTACTAGTCCATGCCGTAACAAATTCCCATCCTCCTAGTCCCACTGAGCAGCACCCGGTCCATACCCCTCCAGTCCTCTCCTCTCCATGTAACTATCCAGTCTATCCTTAAATGTAACCAATGATCCCGCCTCGACCACGTCTGCTGGAAGCTCATTCCACATCCCCACCACCCTTTGCGTAAAGAAATTTCCCCTCATGTTCCCCTTATAATTTTCCCCCTTCAATCTTAAACCATGCCCTCTAGTTTGAATCTCCCCCACTCTTAATTGAAAAAGCCTATCCACATTTACTCTGTCTGTCCCTTTTAAAATCTTAAACACCTCTATCAAATCCCCCCTCAATCTTCTACGATCCAGAGAAACAAAGCCCTAGTCTGCACAAACTTTCCCTGTAACTCAAACCTTGAAATCCTGTCAACATTCTTGTGAACCTTCTCTGCACTCTCTCTATTTTGTTTATATCTTTCCTATAATTTGGTGACCAAAACTGTACGCAGTACTCCAAATTTGGCCTCACCAATGCCTTGTACAATTTCATCATAACCTCCCTACTCTTGAATTCAATACTCCGATTTATGAAGGCCTACATTCCAAACGCCTTCTTCACCACACCATCTACCTGAGTATCAGCCTTGAGGGTACTATTTACCATCAGTCCTAAATCCCTTTGTTGCTCTGCACATCTCAATAGCCTACCATTTAATGAATATGACCTATTTAGATTTGCCTTTCCAAAATTTAACACCTCACATTTATCTGTATTAAATTCCATCAGCCATTTCTCGGCCCACACCTCCAGCCTTCCTAAATCACCTTTTAATCTATGGTAATCTTCCTCACTGTCCACAACACCACCAATCTTTGTATCATCTGCAAACTTGCTTATCCAATTCTTCACCCCTACTTCCAGATCATTAATATATATAACAAACAATAGTGGACCCAGGACCGATCCCTGTGGAACTCCACTAGTCATCGGCCTCCAATTGGACAAACAATTTTCTACCACTACTCTCTGACACCTCCCATCCAACCATTGCTGAATCCATTTCACTACCTCCTTATTTATACCTAATGCCTCCACTTTTTTTCCTAACCTCCTGTGGGGAACTTTGTCAAAAGCTTTACTAAAGTCTAAATAGACAACATCCACAGCTTTCCCTTCATCAACCTTTTTTGTAACCCCCTCGAAAAACTCAATCAGGTTTGTCAAGCATGATCTACCCCTGACAAAACCATGCTGATTACTCCCTATCAATCCCTGTACCTCCAAATATTTGTAAATACCATCCCTCAGAACACTTTCCATCAACTTACCCACCACAGACGTCAGACTCACGGGCCTATAATTCCCAGGTTTACATTTGGACCCTTTCTTAAACAGCGGAACCACATGTACCACCCTCCAATCCTTTGGCACTACCCCCATGACCAGTGACATCCTAAATATCTCTGTTAATGGCCCCACTATCTGTCCGCAAGCCTCCCTGAGTGTCCTTGGGAATATTTTGTCCGGTCCTGGAGATTTATCTACCTTTATCTTTTTCAACACAGCCATCACTACCTCCTGGGTTATCCTTATATGCTTCATGACCTCCCCACTATTTTTCTTTACTTCAACTGGTTCAATATTTTTTTCCTAGTGAATACCGAGGCAAAGAAATCATTCAAAATTTCCCCTATTTCCTCTGACTTCTCACTCAGCCTACCTTCGCTATCTACAAGGGGTCCAATTTTATCCCTCACTAATCTTTTACTTTTAATGTACCTATAGAAACCTTTTGGATTTATTTTTACTCTGTCTGCCAAAGCCTCTTCGTGCTTTTTTTTGGCCTTTCTAATTTCTTTCTTAAGATTCCTTCTACACTCCTTGTAGTCCTCCTTCAAACTCTCAGCTCCCTCTCTTTATACCTCTTGTACACCTCCCTTTTTCTCCTAACCAAATTTCCAATATTCCTCGAAAACCAAGCCTCCCTATGACTTCCAGACTTTCCTTTGATCCTCACTGGGACATATCTACTCTGTACCCGCAAAATTACTTTTTTGAATATCCTCCATTTTTCATTTACATCCTTACCTGAAAATATCCTGTCCCACTCAATACTCCCCAAATCCCTTCTTATTCCTTCGAAATTTGCTCTTCTCCAATCCAGAACCTCAACTTTAGGCCCCTCCTTGCTCTTCCCTAAAACTACTGGAAAACTAACAGAGTTATGATCACTAGACCCAATTTGTTCTCCAACATTTTTTTTTTTTTTCCTGTTTCAAATTTGTTTATTGTCACGTATCAAGGCACGTGAGAGTGTTTCTTTTGCAAGCAGTACAGCTGGTCAAACCATACATATTTTTTCTGCCTCTCCATCCCATAGGACAATGATGGTTCCTTTCAGTCAGTTTGTGGGTTTTTTTGTTGTTTTTTTTTTGATATTCACTTTTTCATTTTCACACATATACAGTGACTTTTTCTCCCCCCCCCTCCCTCCTCCCAAGCCACCCCCCCACCCCCCCCCTCTCATCCATTTTAGGTATACAATCTAGGTTGCATTAAGTCAGTCAGACAATGTTGTCATTCAACAAAAATACACCAGAAATTCTACTGAATCCATTCTTTTCTTTTCTTCTCCTTCCATCAACTTAGGTAATGTTTGTTCCCGGTAGGTTTTCGCTATTGTATTTAATGTAAGGCTCCCATACTTGTTCGAATATTTCAATATTATTTCTTAAACTATATGTTATTTTTTCTAATGGAATACATTTATTCATTTCTATATACCATTGTTGTATTTTCAAATTATGTTCCAATTTCCAGGTTGACATAATACATTTTTTTGCTACGGCTAGGGCTATCTTAACAAATCTTTTTTGTGCATCTTCCAAGTCAATTCCAAATTCTTTATTTTTTATGTTACTTAGGAGAAAGATCTCTGGATTCTTTGGTATATTGTTTTCTGTTATTTTATTTAATATCTGATTGAGATCATCCCAAAATTTTTCTACTCTCTCACATGTCCAGATTGCATGAATTGTTGTTCCCCTTTCTTTTTTACATCGAAAACATCTATCAGATACTGTTGGGTCCCATTTATTTAACTTTTGCGGTGTAATGTATAGTCTGTGTAACCAATTATATTGTATCAAACGCAGCCTCGTATTTATTGTATTTCTCATCGTTCCAGAACATAATTTCTCCCATGTTTCCTTTTTTATCTTTATATTTAAATCTTGTTCCCATTTTTGTTTAGTTTTACCATTTGTTTTCTCATTCTCCTTTTCTTGCAGTTTAATATACATATTTGTTATAAATCTTTTGATTAACATTGTATCTGTAATCACATATTCAAGGTTACTTCCCTCTGGTAAACTCAAATTGCTTCCTAATTTATCTTTCAAGTAGGATCTCAGTTGGTAATATGCCAGCGCTGTATCTCCAGTTATATTGTACTTATCTCTCATTTGTTCAAAGGATAAGAATCTACTTCCTGAAAAACAATTTTCTATTCTTTTAATCCCTTTTTTTTCCCATTTTCTAAAGGAAAGGTTGTCTATTGTAAAAGGGAGTAGCTTATTTTGCGTCAATATTAGTTTTGGTAATTGATAATTTGTTTTATTTCTTTCTACATGAATCTTCTTCCATATATTGAGGAGATGGTGTAATACTGGAGAAGTTCTATGTTGTACCAATTTTTCGTCCCATTTATATAATATGTGTTCAGGTATCTTTTCCCCTATTTTATCTAATTCTAATCTCGTCCAGTCTGGTTTTTCCCTTGTTTGATAAAAATCTGATAGGTACCTTAATTGTGCGGCTCTATAATAATTTTTGAAGTTTGGCAATTGTAAGCCTCCTTGTTTATACCATTCTGTTAATTTATCTAGTGCTATCCTCGGTTTCCCCCCTCTCCATAAAAATTTCCTTATTATTTTCTTTAACTCTTTGAAGAATTTTTCTGTCAGTTGTATTGGCAATGCCTGAAATAAGTATAGTATCCTTGGAAAAATGTTCATTTTAATACAGTTTATCCTTCCTATCAGTGTTAGTGGTAGCTCTTTCCAATGCTCTAAATCGTCCTGTAATTTTTTCATTAGTGGATTGTAATTGAGTTTATATAATTGGCCTAGATTTTTGTTTATTTGTACACCTAGGTATCTTATTGCCTGCATTTGCCATCTGAATGGGGATTCCTTCTTAAATTTTGAGAAATCGGCGTTATTCATAGGCATTGCTTCACTTTTATTTACGTTTATCTTGTATCCCGACACTTCTCCATATTCCTTCAATTTCTTATATAGTTCTTTTATTGATAGTTCTGGTTCTGTTAAGTACACTATCACATCATCCGCAAATAGACTGATTTTATATTCCCTGTCTTTTATTTTTATTCCTTTTATATTATTATCTATTCTTATTGATTCTGCTAGTGGTTCTATAGCTAGCGCAAACAATAATGGTGATAGTGGGCATCCCTGCCGCGTTGACCTGCTTAAGTTAAATTGCTTTGATACATGTCCATTTACTGTCACTTTCGCTGACGGTCCCTTATATAATGCTTTAATCCAATTAATATACTTCTCCGGTAAACTGAATTTTTGCAATACTTTGAACAAGTAATTCCATTCTACTCTGTCGAAGGCCTTCTCTGTGTCTAAAGCAACTGCTACTGCAGGTGCTTTATTTCCTTCTACTGCATGAATTAAGTTAATAAATTTACAAATATTGTCTGTTGTGCGTCTTTTTTTGATAAATCCAGTTTGGTCTAGATTTACCATTTTCGGTACCTGTTCTGCTAATCTGTTTGCTAATAGTTTAGCTATTATCTTATAATCTGTGTTTAGCAGAGATATTGGTCTAAATGACGCTGGTGAGAGTGGATCTTTCCCTTGTTTTAGTATCACTGTAATTATTGCTGTTTTACATGAATCTGGTAAGTTTTGTGTCTCATCAATCTGGTTGATTACATCCAGGAGGGGCGGTATTAATAAGTCTTTAAATGTTTTGTAGAATTCTATTGGGAGTCCATCCTCTCCTGGTGTCTTATTATTTGGTAATTTTTTTTATTATCTCTTGTATTTCTACTGTTCCAAATGGTTCTGTTAATTTATTTTGTTCCTCTATTTGTAGTTTTGGTAGTTCAATTTTAGTCAAAAATTCATCTATTTTCCCTTCTTTCCCTTCGTTTTCAGTTCGGTATAATTGTTCATAGAATTCTCTGAAGTTTTCCTTAATTTCTTTTGGATTATATGTAATTTGTTTGTCTTTTTTCCTTGTTGCCAATACCATTTTCTTAGTTTGCTCTGTCTTAAGCTGCCATGCTAAGATTTTGTGTGTTTTTTCACCTAGTTCATAATATTTCTGTTTTGTCTTCATTATATTCTTCTCCACCTTATATGTTTGTAATGTTTCATATTTTATTTTTTTATCCGCCAATTCTCTTCTTTTGGTTGTATCTTCCTTTATTGCTAATTTTTTTTCTATGTTTACTATTTCCCTTTCCAACTGCTCTGTTTCCTGATTATAGTCCTTCTTCATCTTGGTTGCATAACTTATTATTTGTCCTCTAATGAATGCTTTCATTGCGTCCCATAGTATAAACTTATCTTCCACTGATTCCGTATTTACTTCAAAGTACATTTTTAATTGTTTTTCAATAAATTCTCTAAAATCCTGTCTTTTAAGTAGCATGGGGTTTAATCTCCATCTATACATTCTTGGAGGGATGTCCTCTAGCTTTACTGTCAGTATTAAGGATGAATGGTCCGATAGCATTCTCGCTTTATATTCTGTTTTTCTTACTCTATCCTGCATACTAGCTGATAACAAAAATAGGTCTATTCTTGAGTATGTTTTATGTCTAGTCGAGTAGTATGAGTATTCCTTTTCTTTTTGGTTTTGTTTCCTCCATATGTCCACAAGTTTCATTTCTTGCATTGATTTAATTATAAATTTGGTTACTTTGTTCTTCCTGTTAATTTTTTTCCCCGTTTTATCCATATTTGGATCCAAATTCAGATTGAAATCCCCTCCTATTAGTATGTTCCCTTGCGTATTAGCTACCTTCAAAAAGATATCTTGCATAAACTTTTGATCTTCTTCGTTAGGTGAATATATATTAAGTAGATTCCAAAGCTCCGAATATATCTGACATTTTATCATAACATATCTCCCTGCTGGATCTATTATTTCCTCTTCTATTTTAAATGGCACATTTTTGCTAATTAATATAGCCACTCCTCTTGCTTTTGAATTATACGATGCTGCTGTTACATGTCCTACCCAATCTCTCTTTAATTTCTTGTGCTCCAATTCAGTTAAGTGTGTTTCTTGGACAAATGCTATATCTATTTTTTCCTTTTTCAGTAAATTTAGTAGTTTCTTCCTTTTAATTTGGTTATGTATTCCATTAATATTTAAAGTCATATAGTTCAGCGTAGCCATTTTATATTTTGTTTATCTTCTCTTTCCGTTTTTCCATCATTACCTTTCCTCCTTTTCCATTTCTGTTTTCTTATTTTCAACTCTTTACCAGACAACATTCCTACAACATCCAACATTTTCCTTATTCTCCTATTTCTATCTTCTTTATCCCCAATCTCCCCTTCCCCTCCTGAGTTGTCCTTTATCCCTTGTCGGACAACCACATCTCCCCTCTCCATTTGGATTTGCGAATTCACTCGCAAGCGTCAACTGACTTTGCAGTGACCGCTCTTTTCCCCCACCCAGCCCCCCCCAGAAAAGATTTCACTTTTCATATGTCACAAAGATCACTCTTTTAATTCCCTCCTTATTCTCTCTATTCCATTACCTTCCCTTATTAATTCTTGTCTATACTATCTATGTTTTCCTCTAATTACAGATACTTTCACGTATGCCCATTGTCTCTATTCACTCTTATACCTCTTTACCCGCATACATATCAATCGTTGTCATTTTTACCCTCATTACCCGTCTTCATCCCTCAGTCTATTTTTGTCTTTACCCACATGCATATCAATCGTGATCATTTTTACTCTCATTACCCGTCTTCATCCCTCAGTCTATTTTTGTAATTGTTCTGCAAATTTTCGTGCTTCTTCTGGATCCGAGAACAGTCTGTTTTGTTGTCCTGGAATAAATATTTTCAATACCGCAGGATGCTTCAGTGTAAATTTATACCTTTTCTTCCATAAAATCGCCTTTGCTGTATTGAACTCTTTTCTCTTCTTTAGGAGTTCAAAACTTATATCTGGATAAATGAAGATTTTTTGCCCTTTATACTCCAGTGGTTTGTTGCCCTCTCTTACTTTTTCCATTGTCTTCTCCAGTACCTTTTCTCTTGTAGTATATCTTAGGAATTTTACTACAATAGATCTTGGTTTTTGTTGTGGTTGTGGTTTAGAGGCCAATGCTCTATGTGCCCTTTCTATTTCCATTTCTTGCTGTAGTTCTGGACATCCTAGGGTCTTAGGGATCCACTCTTTTATAAACTCCCTCATATTCTTGCCTTCTTCATCTTCCTTAAGGCCCACTATCTTTATGTTATTTCTTCTGTTATAATTTTCCATTATATCTATTTTTTGAGCTAGTAGTTCTTGTGTCTCTTTAGTTTTTTTATTAGATTCCTCCAATTTCTTTTTTAAGTCTTCTACCCCCATTTCTGCTGCTACTGCCCGTTCTTCCATCTTGTCCATTTTTTTCCCCATTTCTGTTAAGGTCATATCTATTTTATTCACTTTCTCTTCTGTGTTGTTTATTCTTCTTCTTAAATCATTGAATTCCTGTGTTTGCCATTCTTTAAATGACTCCATGTATCCTCTAACAAGAGCAAGTATATCCTTTACCTTGCCTTTCCCTTTATCTATTTCACTGTATTCTTCCTCTTCTTCTTCCTCTGGGTTGGCCATCTGTTGTTTCTTTGGTGCCCTTTCCTCCTCTTCTTTCTTGTTTCTATTGTCTTCTGTGGTCTCTTCTTGCTGCAGGTGTTCTGCAGCTGTCGTTGTCGGCTGTGGAGATCGACTCCCCAGCTGGTCCCCCCTCCCGTCGTTGTGTTTTTTTTCATGCGCATCACGCATGCGCGAGGAGTCGCACATGCGCGGTTGCGCACTTTGTTCTCCAACATTAATGTCCGATACCTGACCTAGCTCATTCCCTAACAGGAGATCTAGTATTACACCGTCCCGAGTTGGTTCTTCTACTAATTGATTTAGAAAACAATCTTGAACACATTTAACGAACTCTAGCCCATCCAGCCCTCTAACTGTATGGGTATCCCAATTAATGTGAGGGAAGTTAAAATCTCCCATGATCACTACCTTATGATTCTCACACATATACATTATCTCCCTACAAATTTGTTCCTCTAATTTTCTTGGCCCATTTGGTGGTCTGTAATACACCCCTATTAGCACCCTCATGCCTCCTTCACCTCTCAATTCCACCCAAACAGCCTCACTGGACGATCCCTCCAGACCATCCTGCCACCTAACGGCAATAATGTCCTCCTTAACAAGCAGAGCAACTCCTCCCCCTTTTTTTACCCCCTGCTCTATGACATCTAAAACAAATGTATCCTGGAATATTAAGTTGCAGTCCTGCCCCTCCTGTAGCCAGGTCTCACTAATTGCCACAATATCATGACCCCAAGTATCTGTCCATGCTCTAAGCTCATCTACCTTGTTCACTATGCTTCTTGCATTGAAATATATGCATTTCAGAGAATGACCCTCACCTATATTCTCTTTTACCCTAATCTTCATCCTACCTTTGTTATCGTTATTATTCTTATCTAGGTGGCCATGCTCCCTTGACACTGCACTCACACTCTGTTCCCCACCCCCCTGCCAAACTAGTTTAAACCTTCCCGCACAGCTCTAGCAAATCTGCTTGCCAGCACATTGGTCCCCCTCCAGTTCAAGTGGAGTCCGTCCCTTTTGTACAGGTCCGACCTTCCCCAGAAGAGATCCCAATGATCCAGAAATCTTATCCCTTGCCCCCTGCACCATCTCTTTAGCCACGCATTCATCCTCCACATCCTCCTATTTCTACCCTCACTAGCGCGTGGCACGGGCAGCAATCCAGAGATTACTACCTTGGAGGTCCTATTTTTTAACTTTCTACCTAATTCCCCATAATCCTGTTTCAGGACCTCATCCCCACTTCTAACTAAGTCATTGGTCCCCACATGGACCACGACTTCTGGCTGTTCTCCTTCCCCTTGCAGAATGCTATGAACTCGATCAGAGATATCCCTGACCCTGGCACCAGGGAGGCAACAGACCAACCTGGATCCCCGATCTCGTCCCACAAACCTTCTATCTGTCCCTCTGACTAATGAGTCTCCCACTACAGGTATCCTGTTCTTATCCCTCCTTCTCTTCTGAACCTCAGAGGCAGCCCCTGTGCCAGAGACCTGACCCCCACGACTCATCCCCGATAGTCTATTCCCCCCAGCAGTATCCAATGCAGAATACATGTTGCTGAGTGGCACTTCCACAGGGGTACTCTGCACAGGCACTCTCCCTCCTTTCCTCACAGTCACCCAATTCCCTGACTCCTGCCTTCTAGGGGTGACTGTCTCCCTGTAACTCTTCTCTATCACTGCCTCTGCTTCCCTATGATCCTCAGTTCATCCAATTGCAGCTCAAGCTCCCTAACGCGGTCACTCATTATATGCAATTGGATGCACCTTTTGCAGGTGTAGTCATCAGAAACAGCTGTGGTGTCTCTGATTTCCCACATCCCCCAACTGGAGCACTTAACTACCCCAACTGACTCCATTTCCTCCTTTCTTACTATAAATATGTTATTTCAAAGATACCTTTCCACACAAGAAGCTCCTTCTTAGCCCCTGCTCACCGAAGTCCCTCGAGCCAAAGTCCCAAGTCCCCACTCCTTCACTTGGCCAATCACTCACTGCACCAATCCTCGCTGGCCACTCCCTCCCTTTCTACACCTTTTATTAGCCCTTACCAATTAACCCCAATTAACTCCTCTCACACGACACCAGACGCTGACTCACTGCCTCCTCCGACCCCGAATCCGACCTTTCTAAGACCGAGCCCCGGTAAGTCCAGCTATTTATGCTACTCGCCTCTCTGATGCTGTCTCCTGGCTCCTCCTCCTCTCACACGACACCAGACGCTGACTCACTGCTTCCTCCGACCCCGAGTCCGACCTGTCTAATCTCAGTTCTAAATCTCCCGTACAGGGAAACATCTTCCCATATTTACCCTGACAAAACCCTCAGAATTATTTTATATTCCAACAGTATCATCTCTCACTCTTCTGAATACAACTGACTAAAGATCCAACCTGTAAGGGATACTGGATAAGGGATACTGGAATGTGAGGAGTCAAGCAAGTGGTAATTAAGGATGAAGTATTATGGGTTAACTTAAGGATAAGTGATACTGGAATGTGAGGAGTCAAGCAAGTGCTCATTAGAAATGAAGTATTATGGGTTAAATCAGGGTGAAGGGATGCTGGAATGGGAGGAAGGGTTAGGAAGGGTTATAAAAGTATAATAAGATAAGGATCTTCAAAACAGGATAGCAAGTAAATAGCTTTAGCAAGTCTTGGGGATTGATTAATGAGTAAAGAACAAAGACATGATATTTCCTGGCTAACAGGTTTGCAGGAAGGCACATGAACTGATAAGTTAGAATCCACGTGGGCGGAATTACCTAATGCTAAACCAATCCAGGAGGCAGAAGAATGTTGGGGGGAAGGTATCTCTGTACTGAAATGAAATGTATAAAAGTTGGGTCAGCCCCAGTATCTGTGTGTATTCCCAGGGTAAGGGGAAGCACCCAACTTTGCATTGTTGTAATAGTATAATAAAGTTCTTTGTTCTCAATTTTTGTCTCAAGCAAATTCTGTGAAGGCACCTCTGTTTCTCACAAACCTACTCAACCTTTTCCCAGTCAGTCCCCCAGTTTCCAGGATCATCACAGCAAACCTTCTCCAAACTGCCTCTAATGACCGTTTATCATCAAAATGAACAGATTTCTGGATGAAAATAGAGAAAAAAATTTTGCAGCTGTTCAAAACCTCTGCTAGTGTAGCACATTTAGCACAATGTTAGTGCACCACCAGTGACACGGGTTCAAATCCCGCGCTGTCTGTAAGGAGTTTGGACGTTCTCCCTGTGATTGCGTGGGGTTCCTCCAGGTGCCCCGGTTTCCTTCCACATTCCAAAGACACTCAGGGTTAGGTTAATTGGCCACATTGGTATATTTGGGCAGTGAGAGCTCATTGGCCAGAAGGGCCTGTTACCATGCTGTTTCTCTAAGGTTAAACATTTTAAAATTTGAAACAAGAACTGAAATTGATGGAAACACTAATCAGATTAGGCAGCCCCTCTGCAAAGAGAAATAATGTCTCAAGCCAGTACTGGGAAAGAGATAAACAAGTAGCATTCATTAACAGAGAAGTTGGGGTAGGGAGGACAGATAGAATAAAGGAATATTTCTGATAGAGAGTACACAGTCCGTACATGGTTATATGGTTATAGGGTTTAATGGCCACAGTTACAAACACATTATGCTTTTTTCGTCTGTGCATTATATTGCTAATAGCGAAGTCTGCCTATAAGGACAGCATAAAAAAACCAAGCCAAACTGATGACAAAAATAGACCTTTCAATCATTTTCATCAATTAAAATAACAATAGAGTTGCATCAAAATCTAACATGCAAATTTATGTGGTGCTTTTAATATCGTAAAACAGGCTTCAGTGAAAGCTGCTAGTGACTACCTGTAAAGGGGGCTTTGACAGAAGGCTGAGCTTGCAGATACGACACTGTGTGGTGGCAGATCCATTTGCAATGTACTCTGGTCACATGGGCAGCCAGTACAAGGGCTGCCTTTCAACCAGCTGGAGGGAACCTTGACATTCATTGAAAAGGTACTTCCAAATATCCCTGACATCCTGATTAAATAAAATTATATCACCCATAAACATTTAAAATTCAGAAACATTAAATCACACACAACTAATTAAAAGGTGCCCAATTTACCTCACCCTTCCTGTTTGGGTGGTTCATTAGATGATAAACCTCACAAAGATAAGCGTATACAGAGCCGTTGTCATACCCACACTCCTGTTCGGCTCCGAATCATGGGTCCTCTACCGGCACCACCTACGGCTCCTAGAACGATCCACCAGCGTTGTCTCCGCTCCATCCTCAACATCCATTGGAGCGCTTACATCCCTAACGTCGAAGTACTCGAGATGGCAGAGGTCGACAGCATCGAGTCCACGCTGCTGAAGATCCAGCTACGCTGGATGGGTCACGTCTCCAGAATGGAGGACCATCGCCTTCCCAAGATCGTGTTATATGGCGAGCTCTCCACTGGCCACCGTGACAGAGGTGCACCAAAGAAAAGGTACAAGGACTGCCTAAAGAAATCTCTTGGTGCCTGCCACATTGACCACCGCCAGTGGGCTGATAACGCCTCAAACCGTGCATCTTGGCGCCTCACAGTTTGGCGGGCAGCAACCTCCTTTGAAGAAGACCGCAGAGCCCACCTCACTGACAAAAGGCAAAGGAGGAAAAACCCAACACCCAACCCCAACCAACCAATTTTCCCCTGCAACCGCTGCAATCGTGTCTGCCTGTCCCGCATCGGACTTGTCAGCCACAAACGAGCCTGCAGCTGACGTGGACTTTTTACCCCCTCCATAAATCTTCGTCCGCGAAGCCACCAATTTTCCCCTGCAACCGCTGCAATCGTGTCTGCCTGTCCCGCATCGGACTTGTCAGCCACAAACGAGCCTGCAGCTGACGTGGACTTTTTACCCCCTCCATAAATCTTCGTCCGCGAAGCCAAGCCAAAGAATGAACTTGAACTTTTGTACCATCTCCTTTACACAGTAAGGCACAGGCTCTGCAGGCGCAAATCCTGGGGAATCCCACCGAATAACCAGTGGCGCAGCAAAACTGGGCTGTTGGTGGAAGAGGTCAGATGGCAAGCTTGCACGGGAGGCCAGAACTCACTGGCACTTGCAAACAGGCAATAGCTTGGACTTTGGAGCATTTCAAGCACATTCAAACCCTACAAACCCAGAAAGGAATTTGGGAAAATCCCCCTTTTGCAGAGAGTGCTGAGAATGTGAAGCTTTCTGCAACATGAAGATGATTCATGTGAATACTTTTAAAAGGATTGATGGGGTGAGAAGAAGCATTTGTTGGGTATAAACATATGGTTCAGGTCATGATTGCAACCATGCTGCAAGCCCTTCTCTCTAACCAACAAATGAGCTGCATGCCTGATACATTGGTTCTTTGAAGTCAGTGTGTTATCAAGGCCATGAGCCTTGGTCAGAAATACATTAATCCCATGTAATTTTGCATTTTATCCATGAGTGAAGTTATGTATTCAAGGAGGAGTTAAATTCACCAAATTCTAATGTTTTGATCCATTTGGGAGCCAATTAGTTTCTATACAGATATTTACAATTAATATGAAGTGGCAAGGGAATCATTCGACTAGTCGTCCATGATTAAAGGCAGAATGATACATGGAATGAGCTCTCTCATTCAAAACAGAGGCATCTCAGTCACACCTAAAGTTAATATTCAAGGAGGATAAACCAGCATTAGTTGCTTGAACATGTGGTTTTAGTACAATACCTTGTTTGTAGACAAACAATCAACCTAAGATCGGTTTTGATGAACAGTTCTTGCTCGTAAGGACAACCATTCTTTTCCTCCTACTGATGCGACTCGACCCATCGAGTTCCTCCAGCAGAATGTGTTTAGCTTCAGACTCCTACATCTGCAATTCCCTGTAT
The DNA here is from genome assembly GCF_036971445.1 of Narcine bancroftii. Taxonomy (NCBI): domain Eukaryota; kingdom Metazoa; phylum Chordata; class Chondrichthyes; order Torpediniformes; family Narcinidae; genus Narcine; species Narcine bancroftii. Next base: position 78,652,518 of record NC_091472.1, on the reverse strand, counting down.
GTCTCCAGCCCCTTTTTACACTGAAAAGCCACATTATTCCCATATACTCAACCCATCTCTGAAAGCAGCTTGCTTGTTCACACAGAAGGAATGCTGGATTGGTGAGTATTTTACACATAGAGCCAGTTTCCCAGAGCAAAGAGGCAGGGCGTGTAGCTCAGCAGCGTCTGCATCTAGTGTGATGTAAAGGATAAGCACTGGGCAGTGACTTTGCTCAGTACACAATAATGGCGCATTTTGTTTTAATGGAACACTCGAGTTACTTTGAAGCATAATAGGAGAATAGAGTTGTCCACAATGCTGAACATCCTGGGGTTCTGAAACTTCTAATTAAACTATAGGTATATGGTAAATTCTCGATGCTGGATGTTACTGAAACGAGGACTAGTGGTAGCCGGCTGTCCACTTACATATGAATATGTGAGATATTCAGATATTGGTGAGATATTACAGCTCCCTTGTACAGTTCAATGTGTTTTTATTAATATAGCTTTTCATTCTTAAAACCTTTACTCAAAAGCATTTATACTGAGAAAAAGCATTACTGCAAAGAACATGCTTGAAAGCAGACTGGGCTTGAAGAATGAAGCACAGAACCAAAATTAGTCGCTGGGTGCTGAGGATGATGGAGATGCTAAAGGGACAGCCTGGACGGGTGGTGTGACAGAGTATATAGATATGTTTTTGAGAGATAAATTGGGGCAGGTTTGTTAGAGTAGGTCACATACAAACACTTTAAAACATCTTATTTAAAATACTGGAGCTCTGCCCCATGGTAGATGATGTTTACAAAAAAAGGCAACAGATGAAAGAGCATGACGGAGCCACTATGCCTGGAAGAGAACTTGCTGTTCTGAGAGGGTCATGTAGTTTTGCAAACAGAGAGAGTCAAACAGGTTTTCTCTCAGAGAGGGAGAGGGAGACAGACAGACACAGAGATCACTTGTACAGTGTTACAGTTGGCAAAAGGTGCTGGGTCTGGAACAGGACAAGCTGGCACACCCGTTTGGAAGATGACCTGGTCAAAGCCCTTGTGGTTCATGCAAGAGTAGAGGACTGGCTGTCTAATGTTTCACTTGGAATAAGGGAAACAAAAAGGAGCTCTGTGATGACCTGAAAGAAAGAGGTTGTCATCTGGAAAACCCTGAGGGGGAAAATTTCATCAGCAAGACACTGGATTGGCTGATGCAAATACATCAGTTGTGGATGTCTTTGAACAACACATCTCTCTCTCTGAAAACTGACAAGAACCTTCCATTTATGAGTACCAAAGCCTGGTGAACTTTATAAATGTTAAATTCTGTGCACAGTATAAGAATTGCTAGCAACCAGTGAACTTGGAGGAATGAGAAGTGAGATTGGACTGTGAACCAAATAACTTTTCTGAACTTACATGTGCGCTTAGAATTAGAAGGGGGTTAAGGTAGATTAAGTAAGTTAATAGAGATAAGTTAAAGTTTGATTGTGCTTTCATGTTTAAAGATAATTAAAAGCAGCTTCTGTTTAAGTAACCATTTGTCTTGGTGAATATCTATTGCTGCTGGATTTATGGATCCTCTGGGCTCGTAACAGTGGCCAGCTGGGGTGTTGGACCTCAGAAAGGAAGGCAGTCGGAGTGTCAAGAGCTCGTCACTGCCCATACAGTCGATACCAATACTGAAACCCTTTTGGTCCATGAACACCTGCTCTAGTCTCTCTTCAACCTCTCCTACCTGAACTTCTGCTGTCTGGGCTTCGTGGCCACATCTATCTGGTCAAAGTGAGTGCGGGGAGCCTGGGGATGGAGGTGGGGTGGGGGGGGGGGGCGCAATGTGGTGGTAATAGAAGAGGGACCCAATGGTATCCTTGGGAATATATTCATTTTAATGCAATTTACCCTTCCTATCAGTGTTAGTTGTAAATCTTTCCAATGTTCTAACTCATCTTGTAATTTCTTCATTAATGGCTGATAATAATCTAGGCCATCTATACAAAATAAATTATCTAGTCTAATACCTAGGTACCGGATTGCTTGTGTTTGCCATTTAAATGGTGATTCTTTCTTAAACTTTGTGAAATCCGCATTCTTCATTGGCATCGCTTCACTTTTTTTGTATTGATCTTGTACCCTGATACTTCTCCATATTCCTTCAATTTCTTATAATTCTTTTATTGATAGTTCTGTTAAGCATACTATGACATCATCTGTAAATAGACTGATTTTATATTCCTTTTATTTTTGTTGCTTTTATTTTCTATTCTTATCAGTTCTGCCAAGGGTTCTATAGCTAAAGCAAACAGTGAGGGAGATAGTGGACATCCCTGCCAAGTTGACCTTGGTTCGATTATATATCCATTTACTGTCACCTTCACCAATGGTCCCTTATATAATGCTTTAATCCAATTAATTTATTTTTCTGGTAGGTTGAACCGCTGTAGTACTTTAAATAATTCCATTCTACCCTATCAACGGCTTTCTCTGCGTCAAAAGCAACCGCCACTGTTGGAGTCTTCTTTCCTTGTACTGCATGGATTAAGTTAATGAACTTAGAGACATTGTCCATTGTTTGTCTTTTCTTAATAAATCCAGTTTCGTCAAGTTTTACTATTTTTGGTACACAGACAGCCAATCTGTTTGCTCATAGTTTTGCTATTATCTGATTCCACTTGCATTGAATTCGCCCATCGTTATTGAATGAAGATCTACTGGGACCAATGCCTGAAGAGGGCTCACAAAATCAGTGAACCGGTGTGGACTCGAAAGGCCAACATGGCTTGTTTCCGCTCTGTAAATGGTTATATGGAAGTGAATGGAAATGGGAAACTGGGGTGGGATGGAAGCGAAGTGGGGCAGGAGATGGGTTGGATAGAAGGTGAGTTGGGTCGGGGGGTGGATGGGGGAGTTGAGGATAGTGGTGTAAGGGTGAGCTGGGGTGGGGGTGGAAAGGGGAGTAGGGGATACATAGATTGAGTTTTTGCATTTTCTATGCCTGGGACTATGGATTTATGTCGCACACACAATACGTCATCTTTCCTTCCAATTCTAGACTTTGCCTCTGACTCTACCTAATTTGGCGGATAAAAGCCAGATCAGTTCAGACCCCCCAATTCACCTTCGACGTGTTCATACAGAGTAGGCAAAGCATTTGAAAGGAGGATAATGCCCAGGTTGATTCCTTTTACACTGACATTGAAAGACAGTAGTTAACCGCCTTTTAACTGCTTCACTTACCTGTGTGAACACAACAAACGCGGGATGGGGGTTCATATTCATCCCGGTATTTACCCAGCAAGTTAGGTAGTATCACAGCCGAATGTGTTTAACATCAGCTTCTGACCCGGCTTTTCTTGGTTCAGTGTGAACGACCCGACCTGGTAAGGTTATTCTTACACCAATTAAGTGGGATCTCGGTGTAAAAGGGGTATGTGAAAAAATGGGTAACAGAAACACTTTCTCCTCACTCACTATTAAAAATCTTTATAATTTTCAATGAGTATCAAATCTCCTCTTTGCCTTCCGTACTTGAGGGAGAACCACCTCTTTTTCACCTAAATGAATCCATCCCCTTGGTAATGATCTAGTTAATTTCCCCAGCATATTTTTGAAGGGATTGTCACTTTTCATTAACAAAGAAAATATTGGCATCTATATGGCAGACTTCAATTCTAAGGACACCTCCCTCTAATTAAGTATCTCTTAAATGTAGTTACTAGGCCTTTTTACTGCAAAGCTGCAGTATCTCTGTAGTCATGACATTTTGGGAAGTCAGCTGGCGTGTTCACACTGAGCACAAAAAAGCTTGCTCTGTGAGATATTTCACACTGCAAGCCGGCTTCCCAAATCAAGGGAGACGGGGCGTTAATCACATCAATGTTGGCATCAACGCGCCCGGAAGTGTCACTGCTGTGCACTCAAAATGAATTTGAATTTCCCGCATTTTTGGCGCGGGCTGAAGACATCGTCATGACATTGTCAGTCCTTCCCATTTCAACCCAGCAAGATGAATGTACCATTTTAGATTGGTCACGGAGTGCTTCGCTCCACCACTATCAGTACCCCCCACCATGATTTTTTTTTACATACATTGATCTCAAAGGTGGGAGAAAATCCAGCTTTCGAGCTCTTCGTAAATGGGTCTAGTTTTGTCGTTAAAAAGGGTAGCAGTAGAGATAGGAACCTCCTGGATCCCATTCTGACTGGTGAAATTATCAAAGAAATTACATTTATTTTGTTTTCACTCATTCTGTTATTAGAAATCACACACAAAGGTGCAGACCTTTGGAGGATGTTAGATGGAAAATTGCACAACAGAGCTTATTGACATATTGATGTTTATTCACTGCAGAGAACAGCATAATTACACAATTAATACAAAGTAGTAAATCCAGTGCTTTAAATTCATAGCTGTAGTCCACAATACAAATTATGCTATTAGATAACAAACTGTTGGAGATAAATTCAATCTCAAAAAAAATTAAACATATTTTAACAAGCAATCCGTCATCTACAGTAACCAAGTGAATTAATGTAAACTGTTTTCCTGTCCTTTGTTGAACAATACTGTTACATGTATTTATATTATTGATAACAAAGATAAGTTTAACTAATTACTAAATAAACATTTTTAAAGTGATTATTTAATCATGTGACCTTTCTCCTCCTGCACAATATGGTTGCCAAGCAAAAATCTGGACGACTCCTCCCCCCCCCCCCACCCTTCATTCAGCCACTCTCTGAGTTTACGTTAGAGGAAAGGCCTCGTACACGTGGTGAAATACTGGACGAGTGTGTGTCGGAACCAAGAAGGGCACTATCAGTGTGTTTCCCAACTTGCATCTTGTTTGAACTACATCTCACTTGATGCAAGTCAACAATTTAGATACAAATCTTACTGGATTACCATATTCCAAATGAATTAAGGAACCAATCAACAGATGAAACCATAGCAGCTGGAGTAACACAACTATGATAGCAACTTGTATTTTATATAGCATCTTTAAGCAGAAGTGGCCTGTTACTGTGCTCTATGTCTAAATTTAACACAACAAAAGATCAGGGCTTCTTGTAGGAACACAGAGAAACATAATCTAACACTACAAGTCAAAGAAGCAATTTTTAAGGATCATCCACATCTCAGTGTTCAATTATTTCCTTTCCCAGCCCACTGCACACCCTGATTTCCTTCACTATTCCTTCACTAGATCAATGTTGGCCATGCTCTTCAGATACCTCTGCTACCAAGTTCTGGAATCACCTCCTTAAATCTCACAGTGTCTCTCTCAGATAACAAGAGGTTTACTGAGAGAATTCCAGAGCTCAGGACACAAGCATCGGAAGGAGCAGCCAGCAGTGGTACAACAAAGGATGCCAGGGATTTGTAACAGGTAGAAAATGAAATCATAGAAGTTTACAAAGCTGGAGGCGATGGGGAGGAGCGAGGCTACAGGGAATTCAGAACAAAGTCAATACACAAAAGTGTTGGAGAAACTCATCAAGTTCTACAGTGTCTATTGGAGGCAAAGATATATAACCATTGTTTTGGGCCTGAGCCCTTTGTCAAGGCATGATCAAAAAGCAGGCAGGAACCTAAATATAAAATGCAGAGGGAAGCAGGGGAAGGGGGAGGAGAACAGGCCAACTGTCAAGAGGTCATAGGAGGACATGGATAGGAGGGCAGGAGAGAAAGGCTGAGAAATGATTGGGGGAGGAGGGTAGCTCTGTGAATGCAGAGCTGAAGGAAAGCAGACATAGGGATAGGGGAAGAAGAGAAAGACAGAACTAGAAGGAGACATAGGGATAAGGAAAGGGAGAGACAGGGGGTATGGACTAACAAAAACCAGAGAAGTTGAAGCTAAAGACATATGTCTGGAGGGTCCTCAGATGGAATATGAGGTGCTGTTCCTCCAGTTTGTGTGAGGTCTCAGTTCGACAGTGCATGAGACCATGGACAGACATGTCGTGATGGGAACGAGGCATAGAATTGAAATGGTTGGCCACTGGGAGATTCCCACTATTGCAGCAGACAGAGCAATGGTCCTCAATGAAGCAATCTACCAGTCTGCATCCAGTTCCTGTAGAGAAGACCACCGCAGGAACACTGGATGCAGTAGATGATCACTGAAGATTCACATGTTGCTTCACTTGGATGGACTGTTTGGGGCCCTGAACGGTGGTGTTGATGCAAATGTGGTATTTTCTGCGGTCGCTGGGGTACCAAGGGGGAAATTGGTGGGAAGGGAGGAGTGGAGGGAGTGGTCCCTGCAGAAGGCAAAGATGGGAGGAAAGGGAATGATGTATCTGATAGTGGGATCATGGTCTAAGTGGATTCAGAAGTTGGTCCGGTAGAAGGTGAGAACAAGGGGAATCCTCAGGCCCAAAATGTTGGTTACATATCTTTGCCACCTATGGGCGCTGTGTGATCTGCTGAGTTTCTCCAGCACATTTGTGTATTATCTAAAATCACAGTATCTGCAGACTTTCCTGTTTCATTCTATGAACTTTCAGAACAGGTTTCCATTTGTCCAGTTGAAGCATAAGATTGTATCAAAGAACTCATACAATGAATGGAAATACTGTCAGTAAAAAAGTAAAATCAGAAGGTGCTCATAACGGATATCAATTCATCACAAGGAAAGATTTCCATAATACACGTTCTCTTTGTTTTTGATACCCAGTTAAATTTGAAGTAATGTAATTTGACCCATTATGGTCTGCACTCACAATGAAACGTTTGCAGCCAAAGCAGTATTCTACTGAAGAGCACATTATAAGGACTTCACCACAAAACAGAAAAAACACTCCTGGCAATGGTCTCAGGCTAAAAAAAACCCATCGTGTCAGAAAAAAAAGACATACTTAAAAACTCTTCTAAATAGACGCGTCTTTTTGTCTCTGCATTACATCTTTGAAGTAGCTTTTATTTTTAATAAAAGGAGTAAAATTGTGAGCAAGCTACAGATAGTTGGAGAGAGAAACTTATTGCACCGGGATTGATTTCTGTTTAGTTTTGAAGCCCAGGGAAAAAAAATGACAACACTCTAAAACCTGAACAGGAATTAAGAAGCATGGAGAGGGGTTAAGCCCTCAGATATTGAAAAGCTAAGAAGTAAAACATGAAAGTCTGCAGACACCATGGTTTAAGTTAAAAAAAAAACAATGCTGAAGAAACTCAGCAGGTCATTGATGAAGGGCTCAAGCTGGAAATGTCGGTTATGTATTTTTTATCTTTGTTATATAAAGGACACTGTTTGACCAGATAGTAAAAGCATGGAGCTGGAGAAACCTTTCATTAAAAAGCTACGATTGGATTGCTTCTACAAAACTTCACTCCCCATTTTTTGAGAACCTCCTTGGCTGACTTATATCCAGTAATTTTAGCTTTGTTTCTGAGCTTTTCATTGTGCATGAGTTTTTACAAAAAGAATCCGTGTTAATTATAGTCAGAAAAAAAATATTTGAAAGAGTAAATCTTCATTAATTCAGGCCTAAAACGGTTCATTAAAAAAGCCACAAATAAATCCGAGGCTTTTGCCTTACCTTCTTTACATGCACAGCTTCTAGCACTTGATTGTTCCACATCCCCTCAAAAAGGCTGTCGCATCTGTCTCTGTGCTTCTCAGGCCTCAGGAGATACAAAGAGAGACCAAGCTGAGGAGACTTATCCTATTCAAAGTGTTACTAGGGGATACCAAAAGCACGTAACAGCAACTCGACATTGCTGCATATTAAATCATTTCCAAGACAAGAAAGGATTCTTTGCTTTTGTTAACCATTTTCATTTGGTAGAATTCTATTTGGGTTGTGGGATTTCTCATTTCCATTTTTCTTCTTGGAAGCAGAATCAAGATTAAGGCAGTCAAGTCAGGACTAGTTTGAAGAGAAGCCAGAATAGGGAAAGTACACTTTAAGGCACAAGACGTATTAACAGGGTAAAGCAATACTCCATACATTGGAAACATTTTTTTCATCTGTAAAAATGCTTTTGGCAGCAACAGTTGGCACACTCATACATAATGCTCCACAAATATCAATGTACTACTTCATGCCTGTGAAAGCACAATACTTGGCAAGAAGAACATTTTGAGCCCCCACTTGTAACAGGAAAAGGTTCAATGCCTTAGTACCTTTAAGAAGAGAAATATTTTAAAAGCTAACAGTTTGATTATCACAAGCAACTGCTAAACCTAAATGAAGTTCTTAAACATTTAAAATTGGTTGAGAAAACTGATGACTGATCTCCAATCCTGTCAGCCATTTGTTCTGTCGTGCCATCGATGTGTTGGTCAGGGAAATATTCACTGGGGCCTGTTTTGGCATGATTGATATTTAACTTTTATCTGGTATGTTATGAAGTAGCTAATGCAGGGATTGATGATGAAATGATACTGATCTTGGGGTAAACTTGCATATTAAATAAAATTAGAAATAAACAAACACAGCAGACTTTTCTCATATAAACATGATTTTAAAAAAAAGATTCGTACACTGCAAAGGTTTGCATTCAATATTTTGTGCCCTCACAGTTGGGATTCTTTTGCTTCTGGATCGGCGTGACTGAAGGGAGAAGGGGTCTTTTCAGTGTAGGAGACTAGTGGGCATGCTTCATTCTCTGAACTGGGGTTAGCCACAGCTTCCACCTTCAATTCCATTGGATCTGTTTTCTCTGTGTCCAGTTCCTTTAGGCTGGTGTAGTGAAGGATTCCTGCTCCTAGAGCATCTCCTTCAACGTTAACCACAGTACAGGTCCGGTCCCTGATTGAAAAGCAAAATAATTCAGTATTCAGTAAAATATTTCTGCCTACTCCTCCATTTACCCCCTTCCCTGTCTCTGTGATTTGGTGGAGTGCCTACTCTCTGATATGATGTTTCAACTTGCTCTTCACAGAAGGCTTGATAGATTCACACGAGTCAAACACCAACGAGAGTCTATGTATGCAGAACTTCCAGCTGTGATCATGCAGGAGCAGAATGAGGCTATTCAGCCCATTGAGTCTACTCTGCCATTCAAATCATGGCTGATGTATTTTTCCATTCAACCTCATTCTCTTGCCTTCTCCCTGTAACATTTAGCACCTTTACTAATCAAGAATCTATCAAACTCCACCAAAAAAACCCAATGACATGGCCTCGACAGCTGTCAGTAGCAATAAATTCCACAGATTCACCACACTCTGTCTGAAGAAATTTCTCCTAATAGAAGGACATCCTTTTATTCTGAAGCTGTGCCCTATGCACCTAGACTCTCCCACAAATGGAAAGATCTTCTCTAGTTTCACTCTATCTTGCCATTTCAATACTTTAATTAATTTATTTAAATTTAGACATTCGACACAATAACAGACCCTTGCAACCCCTGAGCTGTGCCTCCCAAATACACCAATTAACCCACAAACCCTACAAGTTTTTGAAGGTTGAAAGGAAAGCAAAGCACCTGGAGGAAACCTACAGAGACACAGGGAGAACATACAAACTTCTTAGACAGGCCAGATTCAAAATTAGGACACTAGCTCTGTAATAGGTCAGGTTATTCGTCTGAGTGGTACTGGTACCATGTAACCCAGAACTACCTGTCGCATTGTCAGGTGGTCAGTGACTAAACCGGCTCCCCCGCCAGGCTTGCTTGGTGCAGAGGGTGGCACCCCGTAGGATAAAAAACACAAGACCTGTCAAAGGGCAGACAAACCCTCTTGTAGGGTCAACGGCCATCGAGCAAACACGTGCCATGGGGCGTGGAAAGGGCATATCTTGCTTCGAAGCTTGGTCTGGCCATTCACCGCAACAGCTTCCCCCAGCTGTCTTGGACCTCACCATGACGCTGGATCTGGGAGGGGATGTCTAGAGGATGGATCTGGACCTGTGGAACACCTACTCCCCTAAATCCATTCACCACAAGCTGTTCCTTTCTGAGGAGTGGGGTATCTTCATATCAAGCCTCACAAACTGACTGAAAGGAATGATCATCAGGAGGGGCGTGGCCATGCTAATGAGCTGAGCAAGTGTTTTGAAAGAGCTCTCCACAAAAAGAATTAAAAAGACAGTTTAAAAGCTGAAAAAACAGAATTTTATCATCAAAAATGGATAAAGCAAGTACTCAATGACTGAGGCAACCGAAAACAAAAACTGAAGTGACAGTTCAGCCAGGAATATCAAGTGGAAGCCTGATGAGGAGTGACTCAGCAGGGGCCTTGGGACTGACTGAAGCCAGCAGAGCTGGGGAGTCAGCCCAAGATGTAGCCTCCATCCTGAACATAATGGAAACTTTATGCAGTTGTTTAACGAGTATGGAATGAGAGATGTATCAGAGAAGTCATGGAAATTAAAGAAGTTGTGGAAGGCTCAAATGAACTTGACTAATTCAGAGGCTGAACTGGTCAGAACAAGTGGGAAGATTTGTTATACAATATTTGAGTGAAAACGGTGTAGATAAAACATTAACATTTATTAATCTTAATATTAATGAGTTAAACAGAATGGTGAAGAGGAAGAGGATCTTGGCATACTGAAATAAATTAAAAGTGGATATAATCTTTTTGCAGGAAACACATCTTACCAAATTGGAACATGATAAATTAAAAAGCGAATTGATAGGAAAAATAATATTGGCTTCCTTTGGTTCAAAGTCAAGAGGGGTGGCTTTTCTAATTAATAAAAATACACCAGTATTAATAGAAGATGCATTGATTGTCCAAGCTAGAAGATATATAATGACACGCTGTAAAATTTATGGAGAAGCATGGACATTTATGCCCTGAATTAAGACGATGAAGCCTTTATGAAGGATATCTTCTTAAAAACAGCAAAGGGAAGACAAAATATATTAATTGGAGGAGACTTTAATTTCTGCTTGGACCCAATACTAGATAAATCAGCAAGAACAACAACAAGGTCGAAAGCAGCAAAAACCACAATTTCATACATGAAAGATCCAAATCTTATTGATGTATGGATGCATGCAATTAAATCCCAGAGAGAGAGAGACTATTCTTTTTACTCAAAGGTGCATGACTCACATACAAGGAACGATTTTTAATGTCTGCCCAATTAAAAAATAGAGTGATAATAACAGACTATCTAGCAAGCTTTCTCCATTAATATTAACTATAGTAACAATGCAAAAGCAAGTGAATGTATACAGATGGTGTCTCAATACTACATTGCTTAAAAGAACAGACTTCTGTGAATTTATGAAGAGACAGATAGAAACAAATCTGCTCTCTACTTATAATAGTTTTCTCATAAGGGACAAATTATATCCTATGTGAAGAATCTTAAGAGAAAACATATGGCAGAAGTAAACAGTTTGGAGAAGGATATTAAAAAATTAGAAAAAAATCAAAGAGGAATACAGATTATTGGAGAATAAAAAGCTAAGATATAATACAATGCAAACATATAGGACAGAAAAGGCTATATTAAAAACGAAACAACAATACCATGAGTGGGGTGAATAGCACACAAAGTCTTAGCTTGGCAGATTAAAATAAAATGATAAATGCTATAAAAACAGAAACTGACACTCTAGTATATAAGCAAAAATAAATTAACAACACTTTTAGACAATATTACTTGAAAATATACAAATCAGAATTACGAGGATGAAATGGAAGAATTTTATTGCTGAATGTCAAACTTCCAAGGCTGGAAGAGAGAGAAATCATAAAATTAGATATTCCATTCACAAGGGAAGAAAAGAAACTGAAAAAGCCCTGGGCATCCTAAAGGCTCATAAATCACTGGAAGAGGATGGATTTCCACCTGAGTTTATAGACAATTCAAAGAATTATTAATGTCCCTTTCAATGAATATCCTGGACCAAGCTGTGGAAACACAGACCTTTCCGGAGTCATTCTCAACCACGATTATTACAGTTTAACCAAAAAAGAATAGGGACCCACAAAAAACCTCATCAAATAGACCAATATCCCTGTTAAATGCTGATTATAAGATACTAGCAAAAACATTGGCTAATAGGTTTGCACAATACTTACCAAAACTGATACATATGGACAAAGCAGGATTTGTTAAAGGAAGGCATTCCTCAAATAGTCTAGGAATATTATTTAATATAAGACACATGGCTAAATCTGAACAAAATCCAAGTATTACAGTTACTTTAGATGCAAAAAAACATTCGCCTATTTGGAATGGCTCTTTTTATTTAAAACACTGTAAAAATTTGGCATAGGCAGAACATTTATAAATTGGATAAAAACTTTATACCATAAACCACAAGCTAAAATAATAACAAACAATCAGATGTCAGTGGTGTTCCCTTTGAGCAGATTGAGTAGGCAAGGATGCCCCCTGTCCCCAGAGCTTTTTATTTCAGTGATTGAAACACTGATGGAGATAATAAGAGGGGATCGGATATAAGGGGCTTCAAAGCTGGGAAAGAAGAACATAAGATCAGTCTATTTGCCAATGATGTGCTATTATACCTACCAGAACCGGCTAAATCTTTGAAAAAATTACAAGGAACACTAGAAAAATATGCAAGAATGTCAGGCTACAAAATAAATATAAATAAAAGTGAGATAATACCATTAATAATTTTTGAATATGAAAGATACCAAAAAGGAAGTAAATTTAAATGGAAGGTGGATGGAAAAAAAATCTGACAATAACTTGCAAAATCTGTAGAAACAAAATCATGTTTCTCTTCTTGGGATAAGATAGAAGGAGACCTACAGAAATGGAGAGACTTACCAATTACTTTTGTGGGATGGGTTAATTGCATCAAAATGAAAGCGATGCCGAGACTGCAATACCTTTTTCAATCACTGCCTATTCCATTACCTAAAAACTATTTAAAGCTGCTAAACAACCATATTAGACAGTTCCTATGGATAATAAGATACCAAGAATTGCATTGAAAAATCTGACATGGAACTATGGGCTGGGAGGACTTCGACTTCCAGATTTCAAAAAAATATTACCTAGCTGCACAAGCTAGATTTCTTGCATGTACTCAATGAAGGAGGGGGAAGCAAAGGATTATATCTATAAATGGAATGGTCAAATTGTTTAAGAAAATGATAGATGACCCCATTCTAATACATATAATTAGAACGTGGCAATAATGTATAGGAATGCATAGGAAAAAAAGTAGGGATATCAATAAAAGCCCCATTGTGTAAAAATGTGTTATTGATTATGAACATGGGCAACAGAATATTAGATTCATGGTATAACAAAGGTACAAGATATATTAAGAACTGTTACACAGAAGGAACTATTGTGTCCTTTGAACAATTAAAACACAAATATGGAGTGGCCAATGGGACCTTCTGTTTTCTCCAGCTTAGATCATTCTTAAGAGGAAGATGGATATCAATGCTGACCCCACCTGAAATTAGTGAAATTGAACGAACAATCTGGATCCAAATTTATAACAAAAATGTACTATGCTCTCCAGAGTGGAAGTGCAAAACCAGGGTTGCAGATGTCAAGGGAAAGATGGGAGTCGGACTTGGGTGTGATGATTTCAGAAAGAAGCTGGTGTAAGGACAGCATGGCATCAATTATAAATGCAAGATATGGACTGGTTCAGGATAATTTTTTTTTTTACACCAATTATATCTTACTCCACAAAAGTTACACAGATCAAAAGCAAACCTTTCAGAGATGTGTTTCAGATGTGGGACTAAGACAGGTACTTTTTTACATGCCACATGGTCGTGTGTGAAAGTGACGCCATTTTGGCAAGAAATCGCAGAAAAATTAACCAGGATAACAGGAGTGGCCTTCATGGGCAACCAGGATCTGTATCTATTAGGTAATTCCATGGAAATAAGCAACAAATTGACCAAATATCAAAAATAGCCCTGGCAATAGTGAAAAAATGTATCGTGATCACTTTAAAGTCCAACTCCCCTCTAGGATGGACTGTGGAAATGAACAGCTGTGTATCTATGGAAAAAAAATTACTTACAACTTAAAGAATAAATATGACCCTTTTGTAAAGGTCTGGGAGCCATACCTGGACCACATAGGGGTTCAGATACAGTAATAAAAATGAACAAAAAGGGTATAAAAGTAACTACTTTATATGTATAGTTTCCTCAATTGTACTCTATATACTTAAAATATATGCAAGTTCTAATGGTGAATGGATCTGTATGTATGGGAGGAGGGAGGGAGGGTTTTTTTTGTTGTGTTTGTAAGAAAAAGTTTAATATTGTATAACTAAAATGTCACTATGTATAATTTTTGAAAAATAAATACAAATATTCAAAGTAAAGGAATGATCCTCATCCAATGGGATGGATAGCCAGAAGAATAGCACTGCATTAACTACTAATGTTCAATGAGATCCTCCCTCATCCTTCTAAATGCCAGCGAGTACAAGCCCAGAGCTATCAAATACTCCTCATACACTTACCCTTACATTTGCGGGATCATTCTCATAAATCTCCACAGGACCCTCTCCTACATCATCACATCCTTCCTCTGATATGGGGCCCAAAACTGATCACAATATTCCAAATGTGGTCTGTCCAATGTCTTGAATTGTAGAGCCTCTGCATTACAGATGGGCTTTTATATTACAGAAGGATGTTTTGGGACCACTTGTGGGGGTTCTAGATAGGTTTGTTCCAAGAGAACCATGGTTGACAAAACAGGTGAGGCAGCTAGTTAAGAGGAAGAAGGAAGCACACATTAGGCATAGGAAGCAAAAAGCTGGAAGGCTGATGGGAATTTATATGATTAAAAAAAGTTAAAACACACAATGCGTGGGAGACACTCAGCAGGTCAAGCAGAGCCCATTATATAGCAAAGATGAAAATACATTTTGGGCTTGAGCTCTTCATCAAGGTACATGATGTGGTAGCCAGGAAGGAACTTAAGAAAGAACTTAGGAGAGCTTGAAGGTGGCATGAGAAGGCCTTGGCAAGTAAGAGTAAGAAAATCTCCAAGGCATTCTATGGATGTGAAGAACAGAAGAATCTTGAGAGTGAAGGTGGGGCTGCTTTGGAATAAAAGAGACAGCATGTGCCTGGAAGTGGATGAGGTCCTAAGTAAATAGAAAACGACCTTGGTGAAGGTGATGTCAGAATAGAACAAGCTTATGCGCTGGACCATGCTGAGAGTAAGAGGAAGTGCGGGATCTTAAAAACATTAGAATTTATAAATCCCCAGGACCAGATGAGATATATAACAAGATCAGAGCTTCTGGCACTGAGAGTAAAAGATTAGCATGGGAAGAAGTTTGTCAACAGTCAGAAAGCTAACATTTTGGATAAACAAATGGGTCATTTTGAATGAACAAGATTGAACAAAAGGAATTCCACGGGAAATCATGTTGGGGTCTCAATTTTTTTTCCATCTTGCTTCAATGGTTTAGACAGAGAGCAAATGCAAATAATTTATACAAAGAGAGTGGGAAGGTAAGCGCAAAGAGAACACCACGTCTTCAAAGGGAGAGAGAAAGGAGAAAGAGGTGGGTAAAAAGATTGGTCAATGGAGTGTAGCACAGAGAGATAGCTAATAATTTGGAACAGATAATTAATAAAGCACAATGATTAACTTGAGACTATTAAATATTAGTGTCCCAAGAGATCTGGATGTGCTTATATATGATTTTAACAATATTTTCTTTGCATTTGTTTAATTTATATATTTTTTCCCTTTTTTTAATTAGGGTACAGGAGGGAGGGGAGAGAGGCAGGGGATAAAATAGGTTCTGTATGATACAACTTACTGTTGGGAAAAATTTGCATTTATATGAGTCTTTGGAAATGAAAAATAAAATATTAAAAAGAAACATGATTTCTCTTTCATGAAATTACCCTATATAACATGAAAGTGAGGACCTAGGAAAACAAAATCTTGTAACACTATCCACAATGAGCACAATGTACTTTCACACATTGTAATCACCATCTTGTTCTCAAACCATTAATTCCACTCCATTCAATCCTTCTCAAGCTCTTCCCTTCCTGTTGTGTTTGATGGAAGGAACAATGTCTGTTGTGGTGAAAGGCTTTTCTTTTCCTCCTCATACATCATGTAGTGCAGGATTGGCACAAACTAAACTGTCCTCACAATATGGTTCCAGTATCTCAATGGTACTGGTGGCTTTAGTCACTCTTGCCAATTACTTACGTCAAGGTAACAACCTACAATGAACAACTTCTCACTCAGATGTTGGAATCATCACTGCTATTCAGACCAGTTCTGCCTGTTTTTTGCAGACATTCATCCCTTTTGCCTTCCTTTTCCTGGTTTTTCCTTTGCCAACACTGGCTCCCAAGAGCTTCGGCAGATCCTGGAGACCCTGTCACTGAATGTATGTGGTCCTTCTGGCATCCTCTCCTCCACTTTCCCAGTCACCCAACCCTTTAGACTGCTGCAACCAGCCCAATATTCCCCATTTTATGTTAGATAGAGGATTTCTGCTCTGTTTAGTCCCCACCGTAACGTCTGCTCCATAATCTTTCACCCTGACAAATGTCTGGAAGACATAGATTTAAAAAATGGGTGAAAAATGCCTGTTACCGATATCAACCATATTCCAATTGCAGGCACAGAAAACAAGAAAGATATTCTTCCAATTATTACCAAAGATGGTGTACTGGTCAATCTTGATGAACAGGTCCTCCGTGAGTTTTGAACTCCTGACGCATGGACAGTTTGTACATATGAATAAGCATTCGGAAGACTAGTGGGATGGATTTGTTGGTGGCTGTGGGGCTGCCAGTAACTTCTGATGGTGGGAATGGGGCGTTTCTCTGTGCTTTCTCTCTCCACAACACACCGAGCTGCAACACTCACGAGTTAGTGAAGCCAACTGGCAGCTGTTCTGCCCAAGCCTGCTTACTCCCCCGCCACAGCTGTTTCTGTGATCCTCTCCTATATACCATCTTTGGTCGTTTCAACTTATGAACAGTTCTCAGAAATGGAACCCGTTATACCCTGGGGACTTGTCACGTTTCACACACTTCCTCCTCACTCTGCTTGAGAATAGGCAGCAGATTAGCCCTCATTTACACTTTATTAATTCCCTGATCACCACAGTCACTTATGGTTTTTTACTGCAGGCACGTAACAGCACAATCAAGGAATTTTGCCGCTACACGGGCAGTTTAAAAAGAATGTCAATTACTGCACTGCATTTTATCCTGCAGGACCCCTACCACTTTTTGGAGGAAGCCTGCGGTGTAAATCATACCAGGAAAATTCGCTGACGGTCATCTACTCTACTGCACATCCAACCACTGGGACTGTTGCACTCAGGTACTTACAGTCTAAAAGAGGTGCCCAGTGTGAATGACCAGACGGGCAGTAGTTATGTTAATTTTTTCAGCTATTTTCCTGACATTGTAGTCTAAAAACAAACAGTTCACAAATTACATCAAATGGTCATTTACCTACCAATAGATTTGTAATGAACTAATTCATTCTACCCTCATTTTCATGAATTAAATAGTTTGTCATTAATGAAAACTTAATTTAATGATAAAATGCTGAAGGACAGTAAAACCTTACATTCTGCCTGATTTGAAATTCCTTTGAAGACCATGGAAATGAAAATTGATGTGGTTCACTGTCTTTAGTCCAGAGACACAAGTACAAAAAGTATCCATGCTGACATTTGAGGGAGTCCCACGTTGTTGGAAGATCCCTCTTCCTGATGAGCCATTGTTGTGAAACACCAATCAGCATTCAGGATCCTGGAAACAATCCCTCAACACTCTAGAAGGCTTGGCACTGTATCTAGACTATCTAAAACTAGTCTAAATATCTATCTAAAAGTCTCGATAAAGAGTCCCCACCCAAAATGTTGATTGAGCATATCTCTGCATGGATGCCCCCTGACCTGCAAGTTCCTCCAGCTTCTAAGTGGTTGAAATAAAAAAATACGTTAATCATCTCCTGAATCCTGTTCATTCATCATCCGTTGCTCAATAGCCAGCAGTTTCAAAATTCCGATTCCCAATTCCCTCAATGTTCTTGCCATCCATCCATTCTCATAGTTTCTCCCTTCAGCCTTTAGAGTCTTGGATCCTCCACTTCCAGCTCTTGTACTTTGCCATTTTTCAACAATGGCCAACATTTATCCCATAATTAAACAATCCGATTATTATCATGTTGCTGGAAACATTCTGTGAGTGATTTGGTTCTTGCTTTTTCTATTTTGGAACACTTTGCAGTGTGGAGGGCTTTCCTGAACCACTTCAGCTTTTAAGCATGCTGTAGGAATACAAGTCCCTTTCTTTAAAGAGCAGCAAGTTGAAGATCCGTGAATACCAGGTGTGAAGGAAACCTCAGGGGTGTCATTGCAACTTAAATTTGGAGTCTTCCCAAGCTGCTTTAAATCATTTCCAGCCTCCCCCACAGCCCCCATTAGTCACAAAGGAATGGCTGGGATGCCTCTTAGCCAATGCTCCCAAGGAAGGAAATACATTTTGACCAAAGCACCTTAGTTTTGAACGATTGTCATTGTACTCTGCAGCATTTTGTTAATCTTTTATAAATATATAATCTACTCTTGATGATATTACATTATTAACCTTAATATATTAACTCATTACTATTCAGACCATGTGAACAGGAACAAATCATTTGGCCCTTTGAATCTGTTCCGCCATTCAAGATTCATCCCCTGACCTAACAATATAATTTCAAGAGACGTCACCAGTCTAGCTCCACTAATTTAGCACTTCCCGTCCAGCACCACTATCGAGATGAAAAAGAAATGGAAGAGAGAGTCCCGTCAGAGAGATCGAGTGTCAATGGATCCCACCATCTCTTCTGATTCTGCTGCCTCCTGCACTCCCATAACCTCCACAGCCATGCAGCATCCTGTTTGTTCCAGCAGCAAACCCAAGCTCAGGCATCTGTCACCCTGCAGAGTCCCTGCACCTGTGGTAGGAATGCCACCTCATCTAGCATAAGCCAAGGCCAGAAATGTAGAAGCACAAACACTTCAGAGATCGATGGAGATTACAGAGATCGACAGGGGCCCCATACCAATTAGGAATACAAAAACAATAACAAATATGTTTTAAAACCAAGGAACTCTGACCTGAGAGCCAACGAGGGCTGACAAACTGTGTGACAGGGTGAAGTGGAGAGTCTCCACCTGTCTGTTGATTGGGTAACACATATTTGGTGTTGCTCGTACTGATTTCAACTTTCTTCCATAATAACTAACTGTTGAAACTTGCAAAGGTTGCTCTGTTGAAGGGAAACTTTTAACAAAGGATGGTAGAAGAGGGAAAAGTGCTAAAGAAACAAAAGAAGCTGCTAGGTTCTCAGAAGAAACTCAAGATATTATGAAGATACTAGACCCGGTCAGTGTTAGCTGCAATATCTAAGCTCGAGAAGAAAGTAGATCAAAATGCACAAAAGGTTTAAACCTCTCAAGGCTATGAATGATCAAATCTCTGGCTTTACAGCAAGATTTGAAAATATTATCAGAATATCTCAGTTGGAAAATACTGTTAATGCTCAAAATTATAAAATTTGTTCTTTGGAGAGGTTTATTGATGATATTTGGAGATGGAAAAATACAAAAGAGTGACCGATTTAGATAAGAGGTTGAAGGAATAACTTGGGTATTGTTGGTCCTGTTGAAGATGCTGAACCAACTGATACTCTGGACTTGTTTCCCCCCAACCATGATTATGGACTTATTTCTAAAAAAACTCTGCATATTTCCACATTTGGAGAGAGCCCATCAAACAAAAGAAATTATTATTCATCAAGCTCGCAAGCAAGGTAGGATGACCTATAAAGGCCCAGACACCCATTTTTTTTGGAAGATTATAGTCCAGAAACTCAGGCACAATGTGCAGAGTTCAGAGAGGTTATGTCAGAATGCTACAAAAAAAAAAGACCCACATCCTTCTCTGCGCTTCCCAGCTCGGCTGAAAATTTCATCGAAGGACAGCATTCCTAAATGGTTCTTTTCCTGAGGCTGCTTGGAAAAATCTTCATGGACAAAGTGTTTAAACATGATGACTGTTAACCTTTAAAATCAATTCAAAATGGTATCCTAATTGAACTGAACTTAGTATGATTTACTGAATGTTTTATAGTTATGTGATGTCATAATTGCTTAATCCAAAAGTGATTTATGCTAGTTGAAGAATATTTTACTGTTGAACCTACCATTGCTATGAAGATTAGACATTTTAACCTGGCTGTGAGACATCACAGTTGAAGATCAGCAGAACTGAATTTAAATGTAACTGTTTCATTACTGGTTTCCCATTTTTTGATTCTGAAGTGCTTTTTTAATGTCTTATTTTTAATCCCTTATTCATACTTTATGATCTATTACATTGAATCTACCTATTTTGAGTCTTCATTCTTCCTCTGATTAATAGTTTAATCATTTTACAGTAACATAATATAGTGTTCCTTTTTCACTTAATAATGAGTTTAAGATGGGAGTTGTTCTTCTTAGTTAGACTTGTTGCTACTTGTTTATAATTCTTAAATTGCTTTGCTGAATTTATTATGATGGCCTGATATGGTTGCTAATGTTACTTTATATCCCAAGAGCTCTATCAGTTGGAGACAGGGGTTTTGAATTGCTGTAGATTTAGCATGTTGCCCAATCTCTGGGCAGCTATTGGTTTTTGGGTTTTTTTTTTCTTTGTTGTATACTGAGCAGCCTCAAGGAATACCTTATTATTTCATGGCTTCCATCCACTCTGCATCTATTCCTCTATGTAGTTTATCCATAAGCCAAATTCTCCAGTTTGAACTGTTAACATTACATATGGGTGTTAAACTTTATAATTTCATTTCTTTTAATGTCAATGGGTGGAACCATCCTCTCAGAAGCAAAAAAATGTTCAAAATGTTTAGAAGGTTCCATTCTGATATTATTTTTGCTCAGGGGACTCACGTCCTTAAAGAGGATTAACGTCGTTTTTTTTTTAAAGTTCTGGAAAAGTTTTCAATTCCATTCTCTGTCTCAAACTAAAACTGGCGGGGTGGGGGGGGTGGGGTGGTGGGAGAGAATTGTTTTCATTAATTCAAAAGTTCCTTTTATACATTTTAATACAATTGCAGATTCATTGAGTGGACACTTAATAGTTTTGGGCTCTTAATGTAATAATTTGCTGAATGTTTGCAGGACTGGAGAAGAGAGAGGAGGAGAAGTGACAAGAAGGATGACCGGCAAGAAAATATACAAGTGAACCAGTGCGGACTCGAAAGGCCAACATGGCCTGTTTCCACTCCGTAAATGGTTATATGGTTATAAAACATTTTTTTAAAAAGCGTGTTTGATTCTTTACCAAATTTACATGATTTCATGCTAATTATGGGTGGAGATTTTAACTGCTGTTTGAATCCATTGATGGACAGGTATTTAACCAATCAGAAGCTTCCAAACAAATCTGCTACATATATTAACTTTTTTTTAAATTGGATTTTGGATTGGTTGATATTTGGATGTTTTTACACCCAAAGGATAAGGATTTTCATTTTTTTCCACGTTTATCAGAAATACTCGTGGATTCACTTTTTTTATTGATACACATCTGGTTCCTTCTGTTAAACACTGTGAATATGATGCAAATGCTTCTTCTGATCATGCGTTCATGAAGCTCTCTGTGGAGCTTTCTCATGTCACTTCTGGCTGGCAGCCATTGTGATTTAATTCTACCTTATTACAAGACCTAAATTTTACAGATTTCGTAAAAATCAAATCAGAATTTTTTTCAGTTTGATTCAATGGATGGAATGTCTTGCTTAATTATTTAGGATATATTTAAAGCTTATCTTTGTGGACAAATGATCTCCTATAGACCTAACTATCCAATTGGATTAAAGATAATGATACACTATATTCAACAACTCCTACTATAGATTTATACAAGGAAAGAATGGATCTACAAACACAATATAACTTACTTTTAACCTACCCTATTGAAGTTCATCTTATAAAATCTAAAAGTGAATTTTATGTGCATGGAGATAAGTCAGGTAAACTCCTGGCTGGTCAGTTGAAAGCTTTCTCAGCTAGGAGATAAATTATTAAAATCCATAAAAATGATGGTAATGTTACTCTAGATCATACAGAGATTAAAAGGGTATTTCAGGAATTTTATTCAGATTTATATCAATCCCAATATTCAGCTGATTTCAATTTTATGAATTTTTTTTACAGCAATTGAATATTCCTAAGATTTCCTAGGATGCTCCAATTTCAGAGGTGGAATTTTTAAAAGCTGTTTCTTCTTTTCAATCTGGTGAAACACCAGGTTTGGATGGTTATACAATTGAGTTCTATAAGTTTATTGATAGTTTACTTACTCCTCATTGTGAAAAAAAACACAAATGCTGGAGAAACTCAGCTAGTCAAGCAGTGTCTTTATGTAGCGAAATTAAAAATATATTACCAATGTTTCGGGCTGGAGTCCTTCATCTCATATTTGTGAAGTGTTTAGAGTTTCTAATCACCAAAGAACTCTACCACAGTAATTTTATGAAGCATTAATCTCTCTAATTTGTTAAAAAGATAAAAGATCCATCTGAATGTGCCTCTTATAGACCTATATCACTTTTGAATGTTGACTCTAAAATCCTTTCCAAAGCTTTTAGCAATTAGAAAATATTCTTCCTCAGATCATCTCAAAAGATCAAACTGGATTCATTAAACAGCGATACATTTTAATGTTCAAAGACTAATGAATATCATCTAAGATTTCAGAATATGCAGTAATATTAGATGCAGAGAAAGCTTCTGATAGAATTGAATGGAGATACTTGTTTGAAATTTTAGGAAAGTTCAATTTTGGTTTTGGATTTAATTCCTGGATTAAGTTACTTTATTTTAAATCAACTGCAGTAGTTATTAGTAATAATCAAAAATCTTCCCCACTCAAGTTATTTCGAGGTACTTGACAAGGCTGTCCCCTCAGCCCCTTACTTTTTAATGTGGCATTAGAACACCTTGTAATTAAAATGAAATTCAAGGTATTAGTAAAGGAGATGAATTACATAAAGTCTCTCTCTATGTGCAGATCATCTTTAAGTCTATATTCCAGATCCTGCTAATTCTATCCCTGCAATGGTCTCTTTACTATTGGATTTTAGGAAGTTTTCTGGATATAAACTAAATTTTCATAAAAGTGAATTATTCGCAATAAACTCACATGATCCTATTTATGATAATATGCCATTTAAGATTGTTAAAGAGGAGGAGTCACGCGATGGAGTAGTGGCCGGACGGTGAACTCCAGCCCTCTCCAGAAAAGTCGGGAAAAACAAGAGAAAACACAAAGGCACAGAAATAAAAGTTACAGAAAAGTGAGTATAAAGGTTGAAAGAAGATGGCGACAAAAAAAGAAAAGTCGAAAGCAACGGTAAGAAGAGAGGAAGAGAAGACAAAGGAGGAAAAAGGTGAAGGCCTTACCTGTCCGAAGAGGCCCGCTGCGGAGAGAGAAACCCGCTCCCTCAGGTCGGTAAATAATGGACTACAAAAATGGCTCGCAGAGCCGAGTAAAAGTGCGCAACCGCGCATGCGCGAAGTTTCGCGCATGCGCGATGCGAATGAAAAAAAACACACCGACGGGAGGGGGGACCAGCTGGGGAGTCGATCTCCACAGCCGGCAACGACAGCTGCAGAACACCTGCAGCAAGAAGAGACCACAGAAGACAATAGAAACAAGAAAGAAGAGGAGGAAAGGGCAACAAAGAAACAACAGATGGTCAACCCAGAGGAAGAAGAAGAGGAAGAGTATGGTGAAATAGAAGAAGAAAAGAAAGGCAAGGTAAAGGATATACTTGCTCTTATTAGAGGATACATGGAGTCATTTAAAGAATGGCAAACACAGGAATTTAAGGATTTAAGAAAAAGAATAAACAACACAGAAGAGAAAATAAATAAAATGGAGATGACCTTAACAGAAATGGGAAAGAAAATGGACAAGATGGAAGAGCGGGCAGTAGCAGCAGAAATGGAGGTAGAAGACTTAAAAAAGAAATTGGAGAAATCTAATAAAAAAACTAAAGAGACACAAGAACTACTAGCTCAAAAAATAGATACAATGGAAAACCATAACAGAAGAAATAACATAAAGATAGTGGGCCTTAAGGAAGATGAAGAAGGCAAGAATATGAGGGAGTTTATAAAAGAGTGGATCCCTAAGACCCTAGGATGTCCAGAACTACAGCAAGAATTGGAAATAGAAAGGGCACATAGAGTATTGGCCTCTAAACCACAACCACAACAAAAACCAAGATCTATTGTAGTAAAATTCCTAAGATATACTACAAGAGAAAAGGTACTGGAGAAGACAATGGAAAAAGTAAGAGAGGGCAACAAACCACTGGAGTATAAAGGGCAAAAAATCTTCATTTATCCAGATATAAGTTTTGAACTCCTAAAGAAGAGAAAAGAGTTCAATACAGCAAAGGCGATTTTATGGAAGAAAGGGTATAAATTTATACTAAAGCATCCAGCGGTATTGAAAATATTTATTCCAGGACAGCAAAACAGACTATTCTCGGATCCAGAAGAAGCACGAAAATTTGCAGAACAATTACAAAAATAGACTGAGGGATGAAGACGGGTAATGAGAGTTAAAATGATCATGATTGATATGTATGTGGGTAAAGACAAAAATAGACTGAGGGATGAAGACGGGTAATGAGAGTAAAAATGATCACGATTGATATGTATGCGGGTAAAGAGGTATAAGAGTGAATAGAGACAAGGAGCATACGTGAATGTATCTGTACTTAGAGGAAAATATAGATAGTATAGACAAGAATTAATAACGGAAGGTAATGGAATAGAGAGAATAAGGAGGGAATTAAAAGAGTGACCTTTGTGACATATGAAAAGTGAAATCTTTTCTGGGGGAGGCGGGGTGGGGGGAAATAGCGGTCACTGCAAAATCAGTTGACGCTTGCGAGTGGATTCGCAAATCCAAATGGAGAGGGGAGATGTGGTTGTCCGACAAGGGATAAAGGACAACTCAGGAGGTGAATGGGAGATTGGGGATAAATAAGATAGAAATAGGAGAATAAGGAAAATGTTGGATGTTGTAGGAATGTTGTCTTATAAAGAGTTGAAAATAAGAAAACAGAAATGGAAAAGGAGGAAAGGTAATGATGGAAAAACGGAAAGAGAAGATAAACAAAATATAAAAGGGCTACGCTGAACTATATGTCTTTAAATATTAATGGAATACATAACCAAATTAAAAGGAATAAACTACCAAATTTAAATGAATAAATGTATTCCATTAGAAAAAATAACATACTGGTTAAGAAATAATATTGAAATATTCGAACAAGTATAGGAGCCTTACATTAAATACAATAGCGAAAACCTACCGGGGACAAACATTACCTAAGTTGATGGAAGGAGAAGGAAAGAAAAGAATGGACTCAGTAGAATTTCTGGTGTAATTTTGTTGAATGACAACATTGTCTGACTGGATTAATGCAACCTAGATTGTATACCTAAAATGGATGAGAGGGGGGGGTGGGGGGGTGGTTTGGGAGGAAAGGGGGGGGGGAGAAAAAGTCACTGTATATGTGTGAAAAAGAAATTGTGTATATCATGGCTAATGTGATTTATGGTGTGAAAAAAAAAAAAATTTTTAAAAAAAAGAAAAAAAAAAAAAAAAAAAAAAAAAAAAAAAAAAAAAAAAAAAAAGATTGTTAAAGAGTATTTTATTTATTTCGGTGTTAAAATCACTAGAAAATTTAAAGATTTGTTGAAATTAAATTTTTCTCCTTTATTAGATGGTCCCCATTGACTTTGTCTTTGGTTGGTCGTATTAATGATGTTAAGATGATAATATGATCTAAATTTTTATACCTATTTCAAGCTGTCCCAATTTTTCATCCAAAATCTTACTTTGATAATATTAATTCTAAGATTTCATCTTATATTTGGAATGGTAAGGGGGCCAGATTGAATAAACTTCACTTACAGAAATCTAAGAAGGATGGTAGAATGGCTTTACCGAATTTGAGATTTTGTTATTGGATAGTTAATATTCGCTATATGATTCTTTTGGATTTTTATTACTTTGATAAATTTGATCGTCTACTCTGGGCAGATTTGGAATTTAAATCTGTCCAGAATTCTTCCTTAGCTCCTTTTTTTTGGGACCAGCATTACCTTTTAGACTACCCAGATCAATAAGCATATTTCCAATACAATTATTAAATATTCATTATGTATTTGATTTTAATTTCAATGTTTTTTTGGACTAAAACTCTTTTGTAGATTTACTCACTGATGGTGGTTTGATGTCTTTTGAACAACTTTCTACCAAATATAATTTATCATACAAGCAATTATTTTAAGATATCTACAGATTAGAAATTTTCTGAATACAGTAATGTCTAATTAGCTAACATTACAAAAACCAGATTTACTTGACTCTTTTGTTCCGGTTAAACCCCTTTCAGAAGGGTTTAATTGGTATTATTTATACTCTTGCATTAAATTTGAGATCAGTCCCCATGGAAAAGATTTGACAAACGTGGGAATCAGAACTTCAACTAACATTATTTCCTGAAACATGGCAAAGAATTACTAGACTAGTTAATATTTCTCCACTTTGTGCACGTCATTCTTTAAAATAGTTCATAGAGCTTATATATCTAAATATAAACTAACTCGCATCTTTCCTAATACGAGCTCACTTGTGATAGATGCAATACTGAAATGGCTTCATTGACTTGTATATTTTGGTCATGTCCTGCGTTAGAAAATTTTTAAAGATTTTTAAAAACTCTATCAATGATATTGGTTATTCAATTACAATCTAACCCCTTAACTGCTCATTTTGGAATTACAGATGTAAGATGATTACGTTGTTATAGCTTTTTCTACACTATTAGCTAGAAGAGCCATTTTACTTAAATGGAAAGACTCTGATTCTCCTATGTTATTTCAATGGCTTTTGCATATTACATCTTTCTTAAATCTAGAAAAAAAATCAGAAGTCGTACTTTAGATACAACTACTAAATTTGAAAAAAAATTGGAAACCATTTATTGATTATTTTCATGGGATATAAATGGCATTATTCTATGAATTAACTCTTCCTTTCCAGACGTAATATAATTCTTGCCATTTTTGTTATCTGTAGTTGTGGACCGGAGCTATGTTTTAAACTATTTGACAGATCCTCAGGATAGACTGCTCAGTTGTTGTTTCTGTTTTTAAAAAATTTATTTTAGTTGATTAGTTGGATATTTTTACATATTATAATTATTTCTTTACCTCTGTTTCTTTGTTAGGAGAATTACTTATTATATGTCACATTTTCACTCTTTTGAATTTATATATGATACCTATACAATGTAGACTTGGACAAACCATCTTAATTGTGTTATTTCTATTCTCTTTATGTTGTGTATATGATGAAATGTTTATAAAAAGAATGAAAAGGAAAAAGGGGGTGAAGTGGATTAGTGTGGGCATCAATCTTTTGTGAGCAATTACCTTCCAAGGCAGCAAGGTTTTCCTTTTCCCCAGGTGGGGATTAAAATGAGGCCTATCTGTAGAAACCCACTGCTGTAATACTGAAGTGGAGCAGAGAATTGGGTTTGATCTGCTTCACTTCATTCAATTTCAATCAGTTAGTGTAGCGGTCAGCGCAATGTTATTACAGCACCAACGACTCAGGTTCAAATCCAGCACTTCTGTTAGGAATTGGTATGTTCTCCCATGACTGCGGGGGTTTCCTCCCACCCTTCAAAAAAATCATCATACAGGGTTTGCAGGATAATTGTGTATTTGGGCAGCAAGGGCTCGTGGCCAGAAGGGCCTGTAACCGTGCTAATAAAATAGTTCATCTGAAGCTTTCAGCTATTCCAGAATAAAAAATAAAAAGCAAAGAAATACAGTGAGAGAAATTAATATCTATTATGTATTGTAAATGGGGACTATATTGAGATCAGAGATACTTACACAATCCAATCTACTGCTAGGATGAGAGAGAGGTCATTGGTGGGAAGTCCAATGGCTTCCAGAATAATTGCTATTGTGAGTACCCCTCCAGCTGGGATTCCTGCTGCTCCAACACTGGATGCTGTGGCAGTCACTCTGTAAAGGAGAATAGCAATGCTCACTCACTGTCCATCAACTTGCACCAACCTACAGAAGGGAAATAAGCGATTCAGCCTGACTGATCCACACTAGCCACCTCCTTTTTGCCTCAATTTTCCAACTCTTCCCTTTTTCCTCATTGTGTGTCCTCAACTTCCCTTTAAATCTGTCAGTGTTATTCCCCTCACCTGCTCCATGTTCCAGCCTTTCTCTTTCTAAAGAGGCTCCATCAAGCTCCTGCTCAAATTAATTAATGGTAATTGCAGCTTCATTGGCTGTGAGGTTTTAGCTCCCTTCCGATAAAAATGTTCTCTGTCTGGAATCTGGAATATACTCCAAAATTCTCAATAATTACGAAGACTCACACTTATATTAAGGCTTTAAAGCAGAAAGACTTTCCAAGGCAGTTCACGAGTATGGTTGGAAAGACTATTTTGACACAGCTATTCCAGGTATTAGCACATAACACAAGGCTTTGCTGAAGAAGGAGATTTTAGTATCATAACAGATGAGAAAGACACGAAAGGCAGGGTTAGGGAGGGAAAGTCGATCAGAGGATTCAGGCAGCTGATGTACGATCTCCAATTATTGGAGAACAAAGAAAACCAAAATTGTACAGGAGATCAAACTCCAGGAGTTGAACTGATGGCTGATAACAGTGGCAGATGAAGGGAAAGCATCTCGCTGAAGGTTCACCACCAACCAAGATCGCTCTCTGCAAGTGTTTGAAAGCCTCCAGTCTTTGGTTTAACTAAATAAAATAGTCAGTTACCAATCTACTTAGGGAAAGCTTCTTGTTTATGGAGAGCTTATCCTAAAACAGGTGCAAAATTCCGTTTTTTAGTTCCGTATGAATTGCCAGCTAATATTATCTTGATTGGGTGTCTAAAAAAAAACCCAGAGAATCTAAGTCCTTATCTTAACTGAAAATAGGTCAGGGCAAATATTCAGCAAGGTCTGGTAATAGATTTTATTTGCTTTGAGTTAAACTGTAGCAGTGATACCCTGGAAACAAATGGATTAAAGCCAATCCTTACTTTCACAAGAGATTATCTGAATTAGGCTTCACCTCTGAGTTTCATTCATAACCAGATTGCAGGTAGAGGGGATCACTGAACAAAAACACAGATGGCCTTTCAAACAAATGAGGCAAAATTTGTTTCAGGTTGTTCTCTTATACCATTCTGCCCCGAGAATCAATAGCAGGGTAGCTTTGTTCCATGTCAGATTTTTTCCATTAGCTGATCTCGGCAAAATAACCAAAGTCCATCACAAACACTGTCTAATTCCTAATGCCTCCACCCTGCTGCCAAGCCCACTCACTCCTGCTTTTGCTGCCTCTTGCTTTTCGCGCTCACTGTCTCACTGCCTGTTGCACCACACAAATATTATTCAGCTTTATTTCACGTTAATACATTTGGAAACTTTTGATTCATCTGGTGCAGAAGAAAAACTGAAAACAGTAAGTGCTGACTTTCAACAAAAGTAGATGCTCATAATAGGTGCTGGACAAAGTGGAGACTCTCTGTCTGCTTTGCAATAGGCAAAAGTTAAAGAATTTCATGTATGTTACATTCTAAATGTAGTATTACACAACAATACTGGAACCTTAAAAATAAGCAGAATTTATTATTTTTAACAAAGCAATTCTTAACACATAACATCTACTCAATGGTCTAAAGGGACATTTTCACCTCCCTGAACTGACCCCAAGAAGTGCACAACAATCCCTGAACCTTGAATAGTTCTCCTTCTCAGAGATATTTTTGAACGGTGGTACAACATCTGTGGTCATTCCAATTATAAGAATCCTTCCTGTTATTGATGAAACCCACATAACTCATCTTAACAATTACAAATGCTCGTGGTGGTCATGAAAGGCAATTTTTAAAATGTGGAATGTGAATTTTTTTTAAAAAAAGGTCGCCCACCTCAGTGTTACTACACTCCAAAACACTGGTGATATTTGTGTAGTGCATACAGGAGGGCACCTCACTGACAAAAGGCAAAGGAGGAAAAACCCAACACCCAACCCCAACCAACCAATTTTCCCTTGCAACCGCTGCAATCGTGTCTGCCTGTCCCGCATCGGACTGGTCAGCCACAAACGAGCCTGCAGCTGACGTGGACTTTTTACCCCCTCCATAAATCTTCGTCCGCGAAGCCAAGCCAAAGAAAAAAAAAAAAATACAGGAGGGAGATTGAAAATTTGGCCAAGTGCTGCACCAACAACCTTGCTCTCTATGTCACCAGAACTGATTGTTGACTTCAGGAAGGGAAACCAGGATGTGTACAATCCAGTGATCATTGGGAGAATCAGAGGTGGAGATGGTGAGAAAATTTAAGTTCTTGGGAGTCACTATCTCGGAGGATCTTTCCTGGACCCAACTAACTAATGGCAACATGAAGAAAGCATGAGTGCCTCTACCTCCCCAGGAGTTTGCAGAGGTTTAGTATGACATCAGAAACCGTGGCAAACTTCTACAGATGTGGTGTTGAAAGAGTACTGTGTGGCTGCATCACAGTCTGGAATGGAAACACCAATACCCCCAAGTGTAAAGCCCTGCAAAAGGTAGTGGACATCACAGGCAAAACCATCCCCACTATCGAAAACATCTACAGGGAACGCTGCCATCAGAGAGCAGCAGCAATCATCAAAGACCCACACCAACCATCACCCGCTCTATTCTCGCTGCTGTCATCAGGAAAGAGGTCTAGGTGCCACAAGACTCGCACCACCAGGTTTGGGAACAGCTGCTACCCCTCCACCATCAGACTCCTCAACAACAGACTCAATCAAGGACTCATTTAAGGACTCTTACTTGTGTACATTATTGTGTTTTTTCCTCCTCTCGGTATTGCACAGTTGGTTGTTTACATTTGTTTATTTGTTTACTGTGTACAGTTTTTTTTTGACTACCGATAAGTGGTAATTCTGCCTGGCTCACAGGAATAAGAATCTCAGCGTTGTATGTGACATCATATATGTACTCTGACAATAAATCTGAATATTTAATGTACAAGTATCATTTTCTGGTACTTTTGAAATTCAGTTATGTTTTATGACCGAGTTCATTATGAAAACAAATCTCTCGCTATGACTTCCTTCTCATCTTTCTCCTCTTGATATGTTCCACACCAGAAGCAGACTCCTAACTGCATTATTTGACACTACTTGGCTAGGTGAGCAAGTGATTGACCCATCACAGTGATGCCTAATTTGATGTATTCCCTGAGCCTAGGCAGGCAATTCAGCTGTCCGGTGCTCCCAGGGATGTGTACAAGGTACTTCATTTAGAAACTTGCAGGCAAAACAGCACGAGTATTCCTTAAAGCCATTAACAAGCCAGGAGCTTCATAGAGAGACTTTGATCTAAAGAGTTCCAGACACAGGAGTCAGGTGCCCAAATGAAGATCAAAGAGGCAAGCTTTCAGAAGCATCTAGAGGAAGAGGACAACATATTAAATGTTTGGTGGTGGGATCCAAAGAACTGCACTTCAATCTCACCTTTTACATTCCTTTCAAAACATCTCATTGTGCTTTAAGCCAATGAAGGAACAATTTAGTTTGAACCAGCCTTGAATGAAAAATGAGAGAACTTCCACCATTGTGTGGGAGACTATTTTAAGAAGGAATCCTTCAGATTTACCACAGAGCCTTGTAGATACAGCCTGTCAATTAAACAGACTGACAAATTTAAAGTCATTGGTGAGCTTAGCAGATGTGAAATGATTTGTGTGTTTTACACAGTGAGCTGTCCTGATGAGGAGGGTGCTGCTTTTAAGGACAGTGGAAGTTGGATGAATAGGGACCTTTGAAAAGGAGCTGGTCACATTTGCAGAGCAATGGGTAAAGCACAAAAAGGCCGAGACATAGAGCACTGTCCTTCCTTCTTTGGCTTGGCTTCGCGGACGAAGATTTATGGAGGGAGAGATAGTAAATGCACAATGGGCCAAAAGGTCTTCTGCTCTCCATTGTTCAAAATAATCTTTGATCCTAATGAAATCCATGGCATTATAAATTGGGAGAATGCACACTCGTTCAGCAAACCATGGAGTTCAGGGGAGTGGTAAGGCCAAGGGAAAACATTTCAAAAATAGCCTCCTCATACTCAGCCCTCTGTAACCTGGTGACCTGATACTCACATGATAGTAAAGATCTGCCCAGGATCCAAGGTGACATCATTTAAGTGTGCAATGAACACTGCAGCCACACTCTGAAATATGGCAGCTCCATCCATGTTGACAGTTGCTCCAATGGGAAGGACAAATCTGGAAATCCTTTTATCGATTCCATTGTTTTCCTCAACACACTTGATCATTGACGGTAGGGTGGCAGAGCTGCAGATTAGTGTTGTGAGAGAACATGATGCATATATAGAGCCATCAAATCTTTACACAATAACAAATGCACAAAATCAGACACCAGCTTATAAATACTCCCTAAACACTGGAGTTATCTTCCGACTTACATGGTAACTTTGAGAGATTAAAACATCCCAGACAGGTCATAGGACTAATTATCAAATAAAATTTCATGAAGAACTAGACAATCCTCAGAGGTAGAGTCAAGGAGCACCTTTAATTTGCTTTATGCAAATTTTATTGAATGTTACTGCTGTAAATTGCCTGATATTTTATTCAGTGATGGGAACTGTATGGTGTTTTAATGATCATTCAGAGGCTATATACTGTGACAGAGTATTTTGAGTTGGTTTGGGAGAAATTGCTAGAGCAGCTTGCACACACACATATTAAAACACGGAATTTTTGCAGGACTTTTGCAGAATGCTTTTTGCAAATGAACAACAAAGTATCAGCATACAGCTTGCCTGGGAGAGCATGTGAATTTTGCAGACAGGGACAGAAGAGTTTTGCTCTCAGAGAGGGAGGGTGTGAAAACAGAGAGAGAGAGGAGAGACAGAAATCACTTCCTGAAGGACAAAGCTGGCAAACCTGGAAGACTGTCTGGTCAAAGGAGAAGGCTGGCTGCCTGAAAGGTGACCTGAAAGAAAAAGGATCATCTGGAGAACCCTGAAGGGGGCAAGTTTCATCAGCAAGACTGATTGAGAAGGAATCTGTTGCGGATGTCTTGGAAGAGGAATCTTCCTCTAAAAACCAGCAAGAACCCTCCTGAGTGGTAACCATTTGCCTGTTAAGCACCAAAGACTGGTGAACTTTGTTAATGCTAACTTCTGTGCACAGTACAAGAATTGCCTGCAAGCCGTGAGATTGGACTGTGATACAAAGAGCTTTTCTAATCTTAAATATACATCACACACACCTGCGCTTAGTATTAGAGGGGAGATTAAGTAGGTTAGGTAGGTTAAGTAATAAGTTAAAGTTTAATTCTATTTTCTTGTTCAATAATTAAAAACTACTTTTGTTTAAGTAACCCTGTGTTGAAGTGCATATCTATTGGTGCTGGTTTTTGGAGTCCTCTGGACTCCGTAACAATACACATGTACTGCCAGACAGTGAGAACCAACACAAAATTAAATCCAATGAGAACATCAATAGGAGCAATGCATCAAGGACCCACACACACTGTTCTCACTGCTGCCATCAGGAAAGAGGAATAGGTGCCACAAGACTCACACCACCAGGTTCAGGACCAGCTGCTCCCCTTCCACCATCAGATTCCTCAACAACAAACTCAATCAGGGACTCATTTAAGGACTCTTACTTTTGCACTTTATTTTTTTCTCTCTGTGTGGAACAGTCAGTTTTTTTTACATTTCTTTATTTGTTTTCAAGTGTACGTTGAGTACAGTTTTTTTGCACAACCAATAAGTGGTAATTCTACCTCGCTTGTAGGAAAAAGAATCTCAGGGTTGTAAATGATATCGTGTATGTACTCTGACAGTAGATCTGAATTCTAATCCCCTCCTTGCCCAGCTAAAACCCCTGTCCATGTCAAACAAGCGATGTTTCATCATCTCTCAGAATTTACCAAAAAGGGGAAGAGCTGCAGATGCTGAAATAAAAACAGAAAATACCAGAGATTCTCATCAGCTCATGAAGCACCAAAGGAGTGAGAAATACCCAAAACATTTCCAGCATTTTCTAATTTTATTCCAGCTCCAGGAAAAATTAGAAGGCAAAATCCTGGCTGACTTTTTTTCAATCACAAAACATGGCGAGTTCAAAATGTGGATGTCCAACTGTCACCTAAATTAGGGGCAGCATAGACCTGGATTCCAGGCTGGACAAATTGGACGAACTGGCAGTGCACTTATACAATGAATCACTCGGTATGTGTAATCCCACACATCCCTGGGAGTATAGTGCAGTCACCAAAGAACAGGAAAATCGAGAGAAGCCTCTTTACCCAACCAGCGATGAATGGATGGAGCATGTTATGACATCGTGCATTGTCATTGAGATGAACAAATATACTTAGGTGGTAGCCAGATCATTTCCTTACATGTTGATGAGGTGGGAGCCACAAGAGCAAAGGAATAGAAAAACATGTTGAAGATGTTGGGTGTCAGGTAGAATTGCTTCCTAAGCCAATACAGAGGGATTTAAGAGTCAAACATTGATGGAATGACACATTGGCACACACCAGGTAAGGACCCAGGTTTCCTGTCCTTAAGGATATGAGTGAACAAGTAAGATTTTAATTACAAGTCACCATAAAGATATGAATTGAAAACTATTTTTTTCTGAACTGTATTCAACATCTTGAACTCTAATCATGGAAAGTGAATTAAATTCTCCTGAATTACTGACCTGTGTCATTAGATTATGAAGCGAGTTACATAATTGTTATATTGCAACTTTCACCTCTATCTCAGACGCTTCTTGCTCTCTCCATTGATCTCCTATCTGATCATTTCACTTCCTCATCTACTTCCTTCTCCCTCTTGTTCTCTGCTCCTATCCTTATGCCTCTGAGCCAGGCCTTGACTCCCCATGTAGAATGCAATTGGCGATTGCCAGCTTGTTCCACAAAACCACCACCCTTGTGTGGAAAGGTTTTCCCTCAAAGGCTTTCCCCTCCCTGCTTCAATCTAATTTTAGATGCCCTTATCTGAAGGGAAAGACTGTAACAATGAGAGACTTATCTATGCCCCTCATGATTTTATATAACGATGGCACGGTTAACGCAATGCTGTTACAGTGCCAGCAACCAGGGGTCAAATCCAGAACTGTCTGCGTGGGTTTCCTCCGGGCACTCCAGTTTCCTCTCACCCTTCAAAATGTACAGGGGTTGTAGGTTAATTTGGTGCAATTGGGTGGCATGGGCTTGTGGGCTGGAGGACCTGTTACCATGCTTTTTGTCTAAATAAAATAACTCTGTAAGGTCACAGCTCAGCCCTCCGAAGCTCCAGGGAAAATAGTCCCAACCAATCGATTACTCGATAGCTCAAGCCCTCCAGACCTGTTAACACACCTGTGAATCCTTTCTGCAATCTTTTCACTTCAATGACATCCTTCCGATGGCTAGTTGAGCAGAATGGCTCATAATAGATAGAGGCAGGTAACATTACGTTTAAAAGACATTTAGACAGGTCCATGGATAGGAAAGATTTAGAGCAGTGGTTCTCAACCTTTTCCTTTCTATTTACATGCCACTTTAAGTAACCCCTATGCCATCAGTGCTCTATGATTAGTAAGGGATTGCTTAAAGTGGTATGTGAGTGGGAAGGAAAGGCAGAGAATCACTGCTCTAGACCCAATTGTTACTGAAATATTTTGCTTGAGAAAAATTGTCAATGCTCCATTTCTTCTGGAGTTATGAAACTGTGCACATAACGTGTCAATTAGGTACATTAAAACAGGTTTTCAAACTTTTTCCTTCCATCCACATACCACCTTAAGCAATCCCTTACTAATCATAGAGCATCTATGGCATAGGGATTACTTAAGGTGGTATGTGAGTGGAAAGAAAAAGGTTGAGAACCACAGATTTAGAGGGATATGGGCCAAATGTAGGCAAATGGGACTAGCTTAGATAAACACCTTGGTCAGCATGTATGAGTTGGCTGAAGGAACTCTACAATCCTGTGACTGATTCATATCACAGTCTCTCACTCTCTCCCTGGTTGAATAAAATGCAGACTATGCTTTTGTTTAATTTATGTAAACAAATATTTTTTGAATCTTTAGAAAGTGAGTCAGCAAATGGTCCATAAGTAGTGTCCATTAATACATCAATTTTATGGCCCAGTTCTTTAATGGGAATGACAAACTACTAAATAATAACAATTCAACCTTCACACGTCTGTTAAAAGCAACTGTTAAAAGTCATTGCCCATGCAGTCTGTCACTGTTAATATGTAACATGCTGACATAGGAGAGAATTTGAAGATATATTTAAATCATGATAGCATCTTGTGAGCTGGTCAGAGTTTTAGATTTAGTCTCATTACTGGAGACATTTTCTTCTCTCTCTCCTTTGCCTAGACAGTTTGCGTGTCTCCCACAGAAAGTTATGTGCAAGTTCATGATTTGAAAAATACTGTTGTTTCTGAGAACAAAACCCATCACTGTTGAATCACTATTTAAAAATTTATCAGGCTCTTCCAGCCCATGAGCCCGTGATGCCCAAATATTCTAATTAACCTACACCCTATGTACATTTTGAAAAGTGGGAAAACCAGAGCACCCAGAGGAAACCGTGC
Organism: Narcine bancroftii; assembly: GCF_036971445.1. Classification (NCBI taxonomy): domain Eukaryota; kingdom Metazoa; phylum Chordata; class Chondrichthyes; order Torpediniformes; family Narcinidae; genus Narcine; species Narcine bancroftii. Next base: position 78,615,866 of record NC_091472.1, on the reverse strand, counting down.
AGACACAAGGAGAGCGCCTAAACTCCTTATAGCGCTTGATTTGAACCCAGGTCGCTGACGCTGTAACTGAATTGTGATAACCACTACATTAACCATGCTGTCCTATCTTTGTGTCTTGAAGAGTTGCCATCTATTTCATCTCCACAATCTTCCCTTGCCTAGATCTCTTTACCATCTTTACTAGCTTCAAAAGTACAGCCCTTTTCAGAGCTCGCAGAATCTCCCTATGCAGAAGGGAACATCTTCAACACAGCCAAAATCAGGCGAATATCCAAATAAGGTAACAGGGGGAGGGGAAGAGGAGGAGCACAGGCTAGCAGGTAATAGTTAAATAAAGGTGGGAGAGGGAAGAAAAGAATAGAGCTGAGAGGTAATGGGGAGGAGGCAGAGGGCTAAGGTAGATTCTTCTGATAGGAGAAACAAAGGGAAGGGATGGGGAGCTGGAGGATGGAAGGCGTGGGTGGCGAACAGGGGAAGAGGGGAGGAAATGAGTCAGAGGATGAAGGAAAGTGACAGAAGAGGTGGAGGAGATGAGCAGAAATTGGAAAAGTTGAAATTGATGCCATCTGGTTGGAGACTGCCAAGAAAGAATACAAGGTGTTGTTCCCCCAATTTACATTCCGCTGCAAATGCAAGGATCTCCCAGTGAACAGTCACTTCAATCCCACATGCCACCACCACACTGACATGTCTGTCTATGGCTTCTTTTCATTGTAATCCTATTCTCTGTAATTGTAGCTATATGAATGTTGGAGAGAACCAGTCAGTCCATTCACTGGAGAGAAGCTTTTTCAGTGTTTAAGGTGTTTTGTGACAAATAAACAAACTTAAAACTTAAACCTTATCTCCACTAAGATCCACATACTTACCATCGCCATGCTCATTGACCTCCAATAACTTCAGTTCAGCAATATTAAATTATCTTTTTCTCAGCTGTGTGTAGCCACTCTACCTCTGCAATATCCTTCTGCCTCATGAACCTCTGAGGACTGTGCGCCTCTCGATTCTGTCCTCTCACACCTTCTTCATTCCCATCTACTGTCATGCCTCCAGAAGTGCATTGGTATCAGATTTTGTTTGGTAACAGCTCCCTTGAACTGCTTTGAGATATTTTGCTTTGTTATCCAGATGGACAAAAAGAATCACAACTTTCCATTCAACCAGGAGCTGTACGATATTTTCAGCCCTTCCTAGTCTCAATCGCTGTAACTGGTAATTGTAAAAAAACTGAAAGGCCCAAATGAAACACAAACCTGGAGCATGTTCCGAACGCCGTTGTTAATGGTGTGATGATGCCCAACAGGAACACATATGGATTTCTGTGGGTAAGCATTAAATAGACCAAAGGTAGAATAATTGCTCCATGTATAAAATGTCCTAGTATTGATGCAAGAATATATTTTCCCAAGCCCGTTACCAGGGCAACAACATCGTCCATCTCCACTATTTTGCTGGCAACGAGGAACAGGATTCCAATTGGAGCATACCTATTCAAGACGAAAGAGTTGTTAGTGAAACGTGCCATGCAGGGTACAATACACAATAGGATATTAACTCCTATAATATCAATACAGCATCTTTATTAGTAAAATTTGCTAAAATACTTTGCGTGAGTGATCACCCAAACAGATTAACTCACCACATAATCCAGGAGACCAAAATCATTGTTGCATCATTGAAAGTACTGAAAAATTTAATCAACTGTTCTCCATCAGGGCCTAGTTTTCTGAGAGCAATGCCAAAAATAATTGCAAAGAGGATCAGTCCCAGTATGTTCATACCTTCAACTTCAGTTGCAATAGGAATCTGTAATCATTTAGACAAAAACAGTGGAAATGTGGAGGTCAGCATTGCATTTTATTTTTACACAAGTACAGATCATTGCAGTCTTTTGAATAAGATTTAATAATTTCCAGTAACAAAAAACTTCCTCCTCTCTATCTAGGTTCCTGTTTTCATCATTCTCCCTGCAATATAACACTGAAAATTCATGAGAAATTGCTGCTAAACATGTGCACAGTTGAAGACATGTTGAAGGAAGACAGTGATAAAATGGCTCCCTCAGATCACTCTCTTTCTACTTCACACCTCCTCATTTCCTCAAACCCTTTTCCCTTCAAAGTTCAAGTTTATCATCAGAGAATATACATGATCTCACATATATCTTGCAGGCCAGGCTTAGCAAATCAATACCAGCAACTATAAACCTCTGTGTTGTGATGAAACATCTCTCACCACAGATGCTGCCTGGCCTGCATTTTCCGGTTTATTTCAGATTTCCAGCACGTGGAGGACTGCACTTTCGATGAACTCTGCAATGATTAGCCTGGCTCCTCGTTCAGTGATCTTTGTTCCGATTCATTCTTGGACCGACTGGTGATGAACACTAACATTTCAGTGCAATCTTCCGTGACAGGAGCAAAGGCCGAGGCAAGAGGACAAAATGGACTGCAGCCACTCATTTTTTTTTAGACCTTAAATATTTCATGGCACTTTCTTTCTTTGGATTTTGTGCCTCAATCACAGATCATTTCTCTTTTATTTTGTACTTCTAGCACCATGCTGAAAGGAAAACTAGTTTGGTTAAAAGGCATATTGTGATTGCAATTCAGACGTAAATCGCTCAATCTAGCTGTAAAACATACAAACAGATTTTATCCACAGTTCAATATTCATTCCCACAAATCGTTAGTCTCTACTTTTATGAGATTTTCTTGCACTCTGATCCATTAAAAAAATCTCAGGACATCTCTGTCTGGTTTGTTGTTCAGCTAGCATCTGAAATCTAACATTAAAGATGGTCATGGGAGCATTTCTCATGTGACATGAATGATTTCTTCAGTTCATTCTCTCCTCTTGAGCAATCCTGAATTTGCTCACTTCATGATTTGCCAATGCTCTCAGTCCTCAAATTCTCTCCCTTAAAGCTCTCCAATTCCCTCCCTCTCTTCAAACCCTCTTGTGTCCTGTTATCTCCAGTATGATTTGGTGTAAAGGTAGATTGGGATGATGTCAAATGTTAAAGATGTGATAGATCATAACACCATAAGATATAGGAGCAGAAGTAGATTTTCAGTCCATTGAGCTTCCATCATTCAATTATTTCCATTCAACCCTAGTACCTGGCCTTCGACCCATAATCTTTGATTCTCTGGCTAATCAAGAACCTATCAATCTGTCTTAAATAAACCCAATACCCGAGTTCTGCTCAATGTTTTGTGTCCTCATACCTTTTCATATGTTGCGTTTCCAGATGTTACATTCTTATCAGGAGTTGTTGACACCCATTTGTAATCTGTAGCATACTGAAAAACAAAGAATTGTTTCAGTGAGTTTTTTTGCTCACCATTCAAGTCATACAGGGCATGGAGGAAATAGAGATGAGGTAGATAGAACAGGAAAAGACATGTATGGAGTACAAACTGACTAGTTTGTCGAAAGTTTGAATCTGTGATTTAGACTTGATACAAAGAAATAAATTACACAGAGAAATGAGAGCTAAAGACTTGTTTTGTAGGCTACTGTCATTTTTTAAAAATTTGTTTTCAGTGTTCACATGCATCCAGGACATGGTACAAAGATAAAATCCAAAGTTAAGAAAATGCTTGCATTCTTTTATTTACCTTAGAACCACAGAACATTGCAGCACAGAAAACAAGCCCTTCTAGTCTGTGTCAAACTATTATTCTACTTTGTCCCACTGACCTGCACCCAGTCCTTATCCCTCCATACCCACCCATCCATGTACCTGCTCAAATTTTTCTTAAATGTTAAAATTGAGCCCACACTCACTTCAACTGGCACCTCATCACACCCATTACTCTCTGTGTGAAGGAGATCTCCCTAATGTTCCCCCTAAACATTTCCTCTTTCACACTTAACCCATAGCCTCTGGCTTGTATCTCACCTACTCTCCGTGGAAAAAGCCTAGTTTAGTTTACTCTAATAATTTTAAAAACCTCTATCAAATCTCCGCTCATTCTTCTACCCTCTTCAGAATAACATCCTTACATGTTCAAACTTTCCCTATAACTCAGTTCATGAAGTCCAGGCAACATCCTAGTAAATCTTCTCTGCACACTTTCTATCTTATTGATATATTTCCTGTAGTTAGGTGACCAAAACTGCACACAATACTCCAAATTTGGCCTCACCGATGTCTTACACAACTTGAGCATAACATGCCAACTCCTACACTCAATACTTTGATTTATGTAGACTAGTGGTTTTCAAACTTTTTCTTTCCACTCACACATCACCTTAAGTAATTCCTATGCCATCGGTGCTCTGTGATTAGTAAGGGATTGCTTAAGGTGATATGTGAGTGGGAAGGTTAAGAAACACTGCTCTAGACACAATTGTTACTGAAATATTTTGCTTAAAAAATTGCCAAGGAGATGTAGCAATCAATGGGATATTCAGTGAGGGAGAGCTTTTGGATAAGCCTTACACTGGTAAAACTCCATTTCAAACAGACAACTCACCCATTCCCCATTCACCTCCATGCTCATCATTGACCTGGCCAGCTGATGGGGTAGGTCCTGATCGAGTTGGATGGAGGCCAAAGTTAGCTCCACAGTGGATTCGCTGCCGCTGTAGTTGTTGTTTTGAGTAGAAGGTGGCCGCCCTTGGGATCTTAAAGATGGCCTCTGCCTTGGCTCACACATGTGTTAGCTGAAGAGAAGCCAGAGATGAATCTCCGAAATACAGTCATAAGATGGCCCTGCCCTGCTGTTGCATGAGGGTCTGATCGGAAATGGAGCCGAAAGTGACTCTCGCCTTCTTCCTGGAAGTGGGGCCCTTAGGCATGGCTGCTCCCACCCCAGTTTGCACGTGGCACAGTGGAAATCATTTTTGGAGCAGTGTAGTGCGCTTTCTTTCTCCAATTTGAGCAGACTGCGCCCCGGGCTGGTGGGGATGCTTCCCCTGGCCACAGTAGCCACAGTAGCGGACTTAGGTTGTACAGCAGTAGCTACAGTTTGGGAGTCGCTCCATGGTGCCACACATTCATCACGTCAGGTAGCAGCAGTAGGGGGCATGGGCATCCGTGCTCTTCTGTGCCGATGCGAGTACCCGCGCCAGCTTCAGGGTTTCCGTGAGGGTCAATTCCCCAGCCTCCAGGATTCACTCCCGGATGTGACTAGACCAAAGTCCAGCGCGCATCCCATCTCTCTGGAGCTCATCCTGGTACACCGCGGCCATTACCGGTCTACACCCAGTCTCTTACCAGGTCCCGCATTGCTTTGGCATAATTGTCAGTGGACTCATCGGGCTCCTGTTTCCTGGTCATCAGGAGGTAGGCTGTTCAGTGTGGTCAGGTACTGGTCTTCCAGCGTCTTTAGCATGTAGTCCAGCAGGTCGCACTGTCATCTTTTAAATCGGAGGGAGGCCTTGGGGTCCTTCAGGTCTAAGTCCAACTTCTCCACCCTGATTGCTTGTTGCATTGCAGCAGCGACCAAAAATAAACTAATACAACTGTTGGGCAATCAAGTGACTCTACGAGGCAGTTGATTGGAGTCAATTAGCTTAGCCATTAGCTGGGGCTCATGAGAGCATCTGGCCTGAATCCAAGCAGGAAATGATCTGGGGTCAAGGTCTTAGCTTGGGACCTTTATTAGGGAATCTCCTGGGAGGGGTCAGAGGGAAGGAAGGGATGGTCCAATACAGTTATTACAGTGGTGTAATACCTCATACCACCACAAAAAAGGTCAGTGTAAGGTTAAGGAGTAAATCATTTAGGACCAAGATGAGAAGAAATCTCTTCACTCAAAGGGTGTTTCTGTTGACTTGTGGAACTCCCTGCCACAAAAATTTGTTATGACCAGTTCATTCGATATATTTAAAATAAAGTTGGATGCAGCCTTATAGGTACAAGAATCACGGGGTATGGATTGAAGGCAGTGGTCCAGTGCTGAAGTCACCTGCTCAGCCATGATCGTATTGAATGGTGGTGCAGACTTGAGGGGCTGAATGGCCTTCTCCTGCACCTATATTCTATGAAGTACAGAAGGATCTTGGGATGCCAGTCCATAGCTCCCTGAAAGTGGCTCACAGTGGATAGAGTGGTAATGAAGGTGTGATCCCTGGCTTCATCAATCAGGGCATGAAGTATAAATGTTTGGAAGACATGTCACTTTGGTTCGGCATGTTTGGAGGATTGTGGTTCTAGTCATCACACTAAAGGAAGAACATGGAAATTATGGAGAGGATGCAAAAGAGGTTCAACAGGGCATTGGCTGGATTGGAGAGTATTAGTTCTAAGGCGATGTCAGAAAAACAGATTGTGTTCTCCGAAGAATCAGAAACTGTGAGGAGACTTGATTGAAGTATATTAAAATTATTAGAGGGTAATGGGGGAAATAGGCGCCGCCATCTTGGGATGCAGGATTCCACGTCACTGCCGCCGCCATTGAGCGCCAGAAGTGCTACTTCTGTGGGAATGGGAAGTACCCCCATAAAAGCTGCCCAGCCCTAAGTGCCACATGCTCTGCTTGCGGGAAGAAAGGGCACTATGCGAAAGTATGTAGGTCCCAACCTTCCCCCAGCAGCGCCACGTGTGACCAACAGCTGCCACCATCTTGGACCGCCCCATTTCCATCTTCACTCCAGACATTACTTCCGGTGGCCGAGACGGATTGATGGAGCTCTGGGGACAAGCCAGGATGGCACCACTTCCGGCTCCACTTCCAGCGACACAGGACAGCCCCACATGTGCAACATGGGGACGGTCATCTTGGCGAGAACCCCCGAACCAATACAGTAGCGACTCAGACAGCAACCAGACACTCGCCTCCATCATCCTCGTCCAAGACAGCCTGTACCAACTGGCCAAAGCAATGATGACCGTCGAGGTAAACGGCTAGCCTACGAACTGTTTATTTGATACCGGAAGCACAGAGAGCTTCATCCACCTGGGTCCTGTACAGAAGTACTCCCTCGTTGTAACCCCGAGGCAATGCAAGGTCTCTTTGGCCTTCCAATCCCATTCAGCCAAGATCAGTGGCTGCAGCACCGTGATGCTGACTGCGCGGGGTCAGCAAGTACAGGAATTTTCAACTCCTGATCATGCTTCAGAGGTGTGCGCCAGACACATTGGAACTAGTCTTCCAGTGCCAGCTGCAGAGCATCTGTATGCAGTTCAACAGCTCTCACCCGCCCCTCATGGTCTGCAACACCAAACTCCTGAACCAGCTGACACCCCTCTCATCGAACATGACCTGTGGCCTCTACTCTCCAGGTCCCACCACCGCCCCTGTTCGAGAACTTCATGCCCGACTGCAAGCCGATAGCCACTAAGAGCAGACAGTACAGCCTCGGGGACAGAGCCTTCATTAAAGCGGGGGGTCAAACAGCTCCTAGCAGAAGGAGTCATAGAAATCAGCACCAGCCCATGGAGAGCCCAAGTAGTGGTGGTAAAGAGAAGAGAGAAACAACGTATGATCATTGACTACAGTCAGACCATAAACCACTTCACCCTGCTGGACAACTACCCACTCTACCGCATTGCTGATGTGGTCAACGAGATTGGCCAGTTCTAGGTTAAGTTGGCTTACCACCAGCTACCAATCTGGCTGGAGGACAGCCCATACCCTGCCTTCGAGGCAGACGGCCACCTGTACCACTTCCTCCGTGTCCCTTTAGGAGTCACTAACGGGGTCTCTGTCTTCCAGAGGGAGATGGACCACATAGTCAGCGACAATGAACTCAAGGTCACATTCCCTACTCAGGCCTTCATTCAGAGTTGGGTCATTGGTGGAGTCGAAGGTCTAGCGAGTGCCTTCTGTGTGTTGGGAGTAAAAAGGGCGCTCAGAGGGTAAAGGGTTAAATAGAGTTGTTTTGCAGAATTCTTTAATTGGCTAATTGAGTAAATTAACAAGGGCCATTAAAGGGAGAAGTAGGAATGGCACAGAGGAGTGGAGCACTGAGGCTTCAGCGTAGCAGAGGCTGAGGACTAGCCTGTTGTCGGAGTGATAAGGTGGGTGAGCTTACTGAATAAATATTTGTTTTGCTTAATTTTAAGGGTGAGTACTGGAGGCAGACAGTTAGGGCCATCCAATGCTCTGGATGTGGGAGGTCGTGGACAATCGGTCTATCTCTGATGGCTACACCTGCAAAAGGTGCATCCAGCTGAAGCTCCTGAGAGACTGTGTTAGGGAATTAGAGCTGGATCTGGATGAACTATGGATCATTCGGGAGGTGGAGGCAATGATAGAGAGAGGAACTTCAAGGAGGCAGTCACCCCAAGACAGTAGGAATCTGATACCTGGGTGACTGTTCGAAGAGGAAGAGGCAGAGAGAGCAGGGCACCCCTGTGCCGGTCCCCATCAGCAACAGTATACTGTTTTAGATACTGTTGGTGCGGACGACCTACCAGGGCCAAGCTGCAGTGATCAAGTATCTGGCACCAAGACGAGACCCTCAGCTCAGAAAGGAAGGAGGGAAGAGAGGAGGGCAGTAGTGATAGGGGGATTCAATAGTTGGGGGACTGATAGGAGGTTTTATGGGAGAGATAAAGTATCTTGAATGGTTTGTTGCCTCCCTAGTGCCAGGGTCTGAGATATCTTGGATCGAATTCTCCCAATACTCAGATGGGAGGGTGAGCAGCCTGATGTGGTCCATGTGGGGACCAATGACATGGGCAGGAAGAGCGAGGTTCTAAAATGTGAGTTTAGGGAGTTAGGAGCTAAGTTAAAGGACAGCACTTCCAGGATAGCATTCTCAGGGTTGCTACCACACACAGGTGAGTTTAGGAGTAGTAAGATTGTGAGAATCAACATGTGATTGCAGGTGTGGTGCAGGGGTGAGGGTTTCAGATTTATTGACAATTGGGTAGTTTTCCAGGGAACGTGTGACCTGTTCTGACAGGATGGTTTGCATCTGAACTGGAGGGGCACAAATATTCTTGCAGATAGGTTTGCCAGAGAGGCACAGTTGCATTTAAACTAGATTAAAAATGGGGCGGGGAACAGGAGTGTAGGAAGAGATGTAGGGGAGAAGGAAGAAAAAGAAGATGGTAAGGTTGTTGATGCTATTAGTGATAAGCAGAAAGTTAGAGGTGGAGAAGATCTTAAATGTGTTTCTTTTAAAGCTGGGAGCTTAAAACATGGATTGATATTTGGAAATATGATGTTGTAGCTATTAGTGAGACGTGGTTGCAGGAGGGTGCAATTGGCAATTAAATATTCCTGGATTTTGTTGCTTCAGATGTGATAGAATTGGTGGGGGGGGGGGGGGAACAAGAGGTAGAGGTATTGCATTGCTTGTCAGAGAAAATATTATTGCGGTGCTTTGGCAGGATAGATTAGAGGGCTCGTCTGGGGAGGCTATTTGGGTGGAATTGAGGAATGGGAAAGGCAAAGTAATGCTTATAGGAGTATATTATAGAACATCTAATGGGGAGCGAGAATTGGAGGAGCAAATTTGTAAGGAGATTGCAGATACGTGCAGTAAACACAGGGTGGGAGATTTTAATTTTCCCAACATAGACTGGAAGACGCATATAGAGTTGGATGGTTTGGAGTTTATAAAACGTGTTCAAGAAAATGTTTTGCAGCAATACATAGAAGTACCAACTAGAGAAGAGGCCATGTTGGATCTTGTGTTAGGGAATGAGATAGGTCAGGTGACAGAGGAGTGTGTTCAGGAGAACTTCAGGAGCAGAGAAGGAATGGTCTGGACCCAGGGTTGAGATTTTTGATTGGAGAAAGGCTAACTTTGAGGCAATGAGAAAGGATTTAAAAGAAGTGGATTGGGGTGATTTGTTTTATGGGAAGGATGTAATGGAGAAATGGAGGTCATTTAAGGGTGAAATTTGAGGGAACAAAATCTTTATGCTCCTGTTAGGTTGAAAGGAAAGATTAAAAGATTGAGGGAGCCATTGGAAAATGGAAACTTGGTTTGGAAAAAGAGAGATGCCTGCAGTAAATATAGGCAGCATGGAGAAAATGAGGTGCTTGAGGAATACAAAGAATGTAAAAGGATCTGAAGAAAGAAATTAGAAAAGCTAAAAAGAAATACGAGGTTGCTTTGGCAAATCAGGTGGAAGTAAATCCAAATGTTTTCTACAGTTCTATTAACAGCAAGAGGATAGTGAGGGATAAAACTGGTCTCTTCAAGAATCAGAGTGGTCAGCTATGTGTGGAACCAAAAGACATGGGGAAGATTTTGAACTAGTTCTTCAATATTTATGAAGGAGAAAGATATTGAATTGTGTAAGGCAAGTTACATGTGGGGAAGTTTTGGAAACTGTGATGATTGAAGAGGAGGAGGTTCTAGAGCTTTTAAGAAATATAAAGATGGACAAGTCTCCGGGTCCTGACAGGATATTCCCTAGGACTTTGAGGGAAGTGAGTGTAGAAATAACAGGGGCTCTGTCATAAATATTTAAAATGTCATTAGCGACGGGGATGGTGCCAGAGGATTGGCAGATTACGCACATTTTTTCCACTAAGTTTGATGGCAGTGGTGGGCAAACTAATGGAAAATGTTCTTTAGAAATGGTGTATAGATAATTATCTGGATAGACATGATGTGATTAGGAACAGTCAACATGGATTTGTGCATGGAAGGTCATGTTTGACAAATCTTTTGAATTTTTTGAAGAGGATACCAGGAAAATTGACAAGGGTAAGGCAGTGAATGGTGTCTATATGGACTTTAGTAAGGCCTTTGACAAAGTACCACACCGTACTTCGTTAGGTGTGAATATGGAAGTAGTAAAATGGATTCAACAGTGGCTGGATGGGAGATGCCAGCGAGTAGTGGTGGATAACTGTTTGTTGGGTTGGAGGCTGGTGGCTAGTGGTGTGCCTCTAGGATCTGTACTGGGTCTATTGTTGTTTATATAGCATACATTAATGATCTAGATGATGGGGTGGTAAATTCGATTAGTAAGTATGCCCAATGATACTAAGATAGGTGGTGTTGTGGATAGTGAGGAAGGTTTTCAAATCTTACAGAGAGATTTGGGCAAGTTAGAAGAGTGGGCTGAAAGTTGGCAAATGGAGTTTAATGCTGACAAGTGTGAGGTGCTACATTTTGGTAGGACTAATCAATATGGGACATACAAGGTGAATGGTAGGGCATTAAAGAATGAAATTGAACAGAGAGATAAAGGAATATTGGTCAACAGTTCCCTAAAAATGGAATCTCAGGTGGATATGGTAGTGAAGAAGGCCTTTGGAATGCTAGCCTTTATAAATCAGAGCATAGAGTGTAGGAGTTGGGAGGTAATGTTAAATTGTACAAGGCATTGGTGAGGCCAAATTTGGAATATTGTGTTTAGTTCTGGTCACCAAATAATAGGAAGGATGTGAACAAAATAGAGAGAGAGTACAGAGAAGATTGACCAGAATGATACCTGGGTTTCAGCACCTAAATTATAGAGCAGTGGTTCTCAACCTTTTTCTTTCCAACCTCCAGGATCCCGAACTTCGGCACTCAGTCATCAAGAAGAAGCCCCAGGCAATAGTGGAAGCTGTGCGCCACTGGAGGCATTACCTGGCCGGAAAACCATTCGCCCTGCTGAATAACCAACGAGCAGTTCAATAACAAACAGTGGGGAAAAATTAACAACGACAAGATACTGAGGTGAAAAATTGAGCTATCCACCTACAAATGAGATCTTGTACCAGCCTGGGAAGCTCAAGGAACCTCCCTATGTCCTGTCTCGGGGAACATGCACCAACGCACAGTTGGATCGTCTCCAAGTCCTCCACAACAACCTCTGCCAACCCGGAGTCACCAAGCTCTACCATTTTGTTAGAGCCCACAACCTCCCCTACTCGGTCAAAGACATCAGGGAGTTGACACACAACTGCCCGGTCTGCACTGAGTACAAACCCCAGTTGAACCAGCCAGACAAAACCCTCCTTATCAAAGCCACCTGCCCCTTCGAGTGGCTGAGCATGGACTTTAAGGGACCTCTCCCGTCCACCAACAGGAATGTATATTTGCTTAACATAGTGTATAAATACTCCCACTTCTCCTTCACCATCCCCTGCCCGGATATAACCACAGTAATAAAAGCACTATGTAGCGTCTTTGCTCTGTTTGGATACCCCTGCTATATCCATAGCGACCGGGGTCCTCCTTTATGAGCGAGGAGCTGCGCCAGTCCCTGTTGGCCAAGGGCATAGCCACGGGCTATAACCCCTGGGGGAACGGGCAGGTAGAGAGGGAAAATGCCATTGTTTGGAGGGCAGTCTCTTAGCTCTTCAAGGAAAAGGACTACCCACCTCCTGGTGGCAAGACGCCACCAGGTCCCTTCTCTATATGGCCACGAATGCAGCACTGCATGAAAGGCTCTTTTCTTTCCCCAGGAAATCAGAGACCACACTACCGTCCTGGCTGACGAACCCTGGGCCTGAGATGCTGCAAAGGCACATCAGACACCACAAAACTGACCCTCTGGTCAAGAAGGTCCACCTCCTCCACATGGAGTATCAGGACGGTCGACAGGACCTGGCACATGCAGGAGGCCCCTCGAGCGACCGGCCAATCCCCTCCCCCGGTAACCCAAACCAACTGGCTCCACTATCGGCACCCGATTTCACACCCCAAACTCCATCTGACTTGAACAGCACCGGGGTACCAACCCCACCTCTGTCACAGGAGGTACCACCTGTTGCACAAGATGCCGCCTGGGAATCGACAGCTGTGTCACCCAGACCCTGTAAGGGACTTTGAAGTATCACGAAGCTGCAATGATCACTAAACCACACCATCCCGTAAGTATGTATGGGCTGGCCTGCCCCTTGAACCTGTGACTCCTCCCTCCCAGATATCTCCATTAAGGCTGTTATGCCCAAACCCCTCCCTCAGTACTTGCCTTGGAACCGGGTCAGCAACATGCGAGCTGTGCTGACACTTTAAGTGATTAAAGCCTACAAGTCATGATTCTCTGTCTGATTGTGACTGATTGGTAGCACACAGCCTTAAACACAGACCCCAGCCTTCGATGCGTCAGACAGACAGCTAAGTGGTCAAATGACAAATCTTTAACGGGAAATTACATGAACTCGCTTCAGCTTTTTGGATTTATTTGGGTAATTAGCAGGAAGTAACCAAGAAAGTGTAAAGGAAAGCACCATGAAGCCACTTTGACTCATCTTAATCAAATTATCACTTTTTCTTTTCTTTTTAAAATATTTTTATTGATTTTAATAAAGAATTTGTATAAACAAAATAGGTATAATTCAATAAGATAGTTTGGACAGTCACATAAACTAAATAAGATATTCTGTATAATCATTAACATACATAAATTGTAAATCATATCCATAATTCATCTTCTAAATAGTATATTACTTTTTGCATGTTCTTCTATTACTTTTTTAATACTTGAGTCTAACATTTTCTCAACAATAAACATTGGGTTAATAAGCCTAGAGTTACCTGTTTTTGCAATACACCGAAGTGCTGGAGAAACGCTGCGTCTAAGAAGGGAAATGGAACACTGGTTGCATCCTTTCTGTTTCCTCTCGACGCTGCATGACCTGCTGAGTTTCTCCAGCACTTTTGTGTATTAGTTGCCTGATTTTGCTTTCCGTTCTTTTTAACTAATCATATTGGCAGTTTTCCAACCCTCAGTAGTTCCCTGGAATTTAGAATTTTATTTTAGACCATTACAGCCTCTGCACCACTACCTCATCAGCCACCTTTCTTGGATGTTTAGATGCAAAGCAACAGGTCCCATTAGTTTTCCTACTACTAATTAACATATTTATGTGCTGAATTGCCTATTGCTTAATATGAAGTGAACAATGGAAACTGTTCTGCATGCTATCCAGGCAAGTTAACTCATGCTTAAATATAACAGGGCAATAATAGAAACAATACAGGGTGTAGTATTACAGCAAGTCAAAGAGTACAGAATATAGTTTCAAGACAAATTGCAGTGCATAGTGAAAGATACAGATGAACAATGCAAGGGATTCTTTTTACCAACAATAGGTCCATTAGGAGTCTGATACCAGCAGAAAAAAAACTACCCTTGAATCTGGTTTGCGTTTCTCCTATCCGATGGAAAGGGTAGAATAGATTGTGACTGAGATTGGATGGATCCTTTCATATATTGGCAGCTTTCTGAGACAGTGGGAGTTCTAGATGAAGTCAATGGAAGTGAAGTTCATAAATATTTAATTTCTGCTCATAATTTTTTTTTAGTGTTAAAGGGATGCGCATGGTATCTTCCACCAGAAAGACCATTGTAAAATATCTATTAAACTCCTCCATCCTTTTTTGTTCCCCAAACCTTTATCCCTCAACTTCTTTCTCGAAAGGGCCAGTGTTCATTTTGACCTCTCTCTTCTTTTTAATTGACTTAATAAAGCTTTCCTTGTCAGGATTATATATCTGAATGGTTTACTCTGTTTATTTTCTCCTTCTTGATTTTTAGTCCTTTTCCAAACTCAGTAATGTTTACTTGGCTTTTTATCAATTACTCTGTATAATTTCACGCACCTATCTACACAGCTCACAGCGCTGGCTATCATCATCAGACTTTAATAATCCCTCGTTCATCAATTAAGTATGTTTAGAAGAACAACAAATGCTTGCAGCCCCAAAGCAGATTCTTGTGGAATGCCACAAGTCTTGTCTTGCCTATTTAACCACCTGCTATTGTGGTGATGTGTAATTACACCATTAGGTCACCAGGGGTTATCCCGGTGACCTTGTATATAAAGCAGTACAGAGCTACAGTCTAGTTTTCCAGGTTCGTCTTGCAGAGAGACAAGACCTCTTAGTGTACATATTAGTTTATTAGAGCTGTCTTATACTCTCACTGCTGGTGTGGTTATTGTCAGTACAATTTAATAAACTAGTATCAAAACTACTAGGATGGAAGCTGCTTCTGCTCCACCGTGCACTCCCGACCACCTGGAGACTCTTCCGGAGGAATGGAATCCGGGGATGACCAGCACGCACGTGCATCTGAGGACAGAGACAGCAAGGGACCGCTGTACTGGAATCGTAGTGGAATGCGGGGAAGACCACAGAAGTATGATAGGGCAGTTAAGAAACGGCCAAGAGCCCTGCCTGCCTGTGGGTTTGCCGGTACATGTGCTGCCGACCCTAAACCCCCGTCCGATCAGAAAGGGGCCACTACAAGCACGGGTGGAAGGATCTCCGCAAGTCGTGCTCCCAATTGTCATGTATGTGCAGAATTCCCAAACATTCCAGAGCCGGGGAAAGCAGACACCACTACCGTCACTCCCCCAGCAGCAGTTTCCCCAGTACCACGGAGATCTGATGCTACTGGTGGGATCCCCCCTAAGCCTGCTGCAAACGTCCTAAAGCCAGAGACTCAGCCAATAGCCCCAAGCACCCAGGTTACTCCTCCAGCAGACACAGCCCCACAGGCACTACCAGCAGCTCCCAGTACCCCAGCGTCCACCCTTGCTACACCTAGACCCAGAGACCACGTGGAGACCTGGGAATGACCTCCGGGGTGTCCCCACATTACCTAAGGGACCAAAGACTGCAGCTTAGCCATGTGCTGCGACCAGACAGGCTGGAGCTCGACTCCAGAAATCCCGGAGCCGCCATACACTTCGGCCGCTGGTAGAGATGCTTTCTGAATTACGTGGAGGGTGCTGAGGCATCGGATAAAGAGCTATTAATGCTGCTGTTAGCGCAGCTGGGAGACCACCCTTACTCCCTTATACAGGATGCCAGGTCCTACCAAGAGGCATTGAGCACTTTACAGAAGCATTACAGTAAGGGGCATAGCGAACTCCATTCCTGGTACAGGCTCATGACCAGGTCACAACAAGTAGGGGAGTCTGTCAGAGACTCTGAAAGACCTGGTGAGAGGCTGCAACTTTAAAGCAGTATCAGCTCAGGAGTATGCGGAGGACCTTATTAGGGACAGAATTGTTGCGGGCATACGGTCCACTGAGACGAGACATCGATTGCTGGAGAAAGGAATGGTGGGCCTATGGGACTATTGCAGAAGCTTTAGGAAGCACCAGGAAAGAATTGGAGGAGTACTCACAGGACCCTGGGGCTGGGACAAACGTCACACTGCTGGAGTCTCTAGACCCACGAAAAGAAAAGTATGCTGCCTCAGAGGAATTCACAGCAGCAGCACACCTTGAGGGTCCCAAATGCTTTTTCTGTGATCAAAGAAAGCACCCCAGAGCCCTCTGTCCTGCCAGAGAAAATGTCTGTTCCAACTGTGGGAAAATGTGGGCATTATGCAAGGCCACAGCCAAGGCCCATTCTCATGCTAATGAGAGCAGGAAAGCTCTTCTTTCTCCACAGACAAACAGAAGAAGAAGAATGCCATGTGCAGCTGGCCATCTTGGACAAATGCTACATAGCAGAGGACACAGTCTTCAGGAGATGAATATGACGCCGAGTACTATCGGATGGAAGGACACACCAGACTTGCTTCCCTACGCATGAATCAGGCGAGTCCACACGATTTATCTGATGCCACTGTGTGCATCAAAATTAATGATGTGAGGGTAAATTGCTTAATAGATAGTGGAAGCACTGTAAGTTTTATTGACCAGGGGTTAGTCAACCGCCTTGCCCTCCCAACACACTGAGTGAGCACCGGATCCTGTTAGCAGCCAGCAGCCTTGCAGCTGAGGTAAAACAGTTTTGCAGGGATACTCTAGAAATCCAAGTCACAAAATACGAAGGGTTCAAATTACTAGTACTCCCTCACCTCTGTGCCCTGGAACTATTGGGGTTAGATTTTCAGTGCCAGTTAGAAAGCATTATAATAGTGAACAAAGGGCTTCACCCCCTCCCCCCCCCCCCCCCACCCTCTACGCCTTACTAAGAAACAACACTGCAACCTGTCTGTCCTGAACATAGATCCCCCTCTGCTGTTCACACATCTAACCCCAGAATGCACACCAATAGCCACAAAGAGCAGGAGGTACAGCCCGAGGGACAGAGCCTTCATTAGGACAGAGGTCCGCAGGCTACTACAGGAGGGCATCATAGAGCAGAGCACCAGCCCCCGGAGACCCCAGGTGGTTGTAGTAAACTCAGGAGAAAAACTGCACATGGTAGTGGATAACAGCCAATCAACAAATTTACACAACTAGATGCCTACCCCCTGTCACGCATAGCAGACATGGTCAACAACATTGCACAGTATAAGGTGTTCTCCACCATAGACCTGAAGGCAGCATACCACCAACTGCCCATTAGAAACAGCGATTGCATTTACACGACATTTGAGGAAGACCGCAGGCTGTATCAATTTCTGCGACTCCCCTTCGGTGTCACCAATGGAGTGCCCCTATTTCAGAGAGAAATGGACCGAATAATAGATGAGTTCCAACTTCGCCAGTAACACCATGGCGAAGTTTGCAGATGACACCACCCACGGTGGTGGGGTTGATCACAGGGGGAGATGAGTCTGCCTACAGGAATGAAATCCTGAATCTGACCGAGTGGTGCCGAGCTCATAGCCTGATCCTAAACACCACAAAAACAAAGGAAATCATTCTGGACTTCAGGAAGCACAGGTCTGACCCGCTCCCCCTCTACATAGATGGTGACTGTGTGAAGAGGGTCCACAGCTTCACCCTCCTGGGCATCAATATCTCAGACGACCTCTCCTGGACTGTAAACACTTCAGCAGTCATCAAAAAGGCCCAGAGGCGCCTGTACTTCCTGAGAATGCTCAAAAAGAGCAAGGTGGGTCAGAAGCTGCTCATTACCTTCTACAGTTCCACCAGACAGAGCATCCTGCTGTACTGCAGCACAATATGGTTCTCCCATTGCACTGAAGAAGAGCGGCAAAGACTTCAATGGGTGGTGAGGGCAGCAGAAAAGATAATTGGATGTCCCCTACCCTCCCTGAAGGATCTCAACACCTCTCGTTGCCTCAGTAGAGCACAAGCAATAATAAAGGATCCCACCCACCCTGCCCTGCATCTGTTTGACCTACTACCCTCTGGCAGACGCTACAGGTCAATCAAGACAAGAACAAACAGACTCAAAAACAGCTTTTTCCCCCAGGCTGTCACTACACTGAACACACATATCCACAAATTCCCCTCTCTGTCCTCCACATCTATTATACATACAGCCGACACCCCCCCCTCCTTTCACATAAAGGACATATACGGCACTGTAAATTAAACTTTTTATTTAACTTCTGTGGTGCTGCCTGTGGTTGCGTCGCTGCATTGGTAACCTTGTACTGCTGTCATAAATCTCGTTGTATAACTTGTACAATGACAATAAAAAGTTATTTGATTTGATTTGATTTGGTCCCCTACTTAGACAACATGACAATCTGTGGCCACACTCAGGAGGATCATGACACGAATTTAAAATGCTTCTTCCAGGCAGCCAAGGAAAGGAACCTAACATACAACAGGGACAAATGCATCTTTAGCGCCAGGAAGTTGCCAATCCTGGGCTATATAGTGCAGAACAGGGAAATCAGCCCAGACCCAGCCTGTTGCACCCTCTTCTAGACCCCCCAGTGCCACACACACTGAAAGCACTAAAAAGGTGTTTGGGACTATTCGCTTACTACACCCAATGGGTCCCCAACTACGCCGACAGGGCCTGCCCACTTATAAAAGCCTCAGTTTTCCCACTGTGCCCAGCAGCCACCAGAGCATTCAGGGACATTAGGGACCATATCACTAAAGCTACCATGCGGTCCATAGATGAGTCGATCCCGTTTCAAGTAGAAACGGATGCATCCGATGTTGCTCTGGCAGCCACCCTAAACCAAGACAGGCCTTTTTCTCGTGAAGTCTACAGGGGTCAGAGGTAAGACACTCAGCAGTAGAGAAGGAGGCCCTAGCCATTGTGGAAGCAGTAAGGCACTGGCAACATTATCTAGCATGCAAACACTTCACCCTCATGGCAGACCAATGGTCTGTGGCTTTTATGTTTGATAACCAGAACAGGGGGAGAATTAAGAACGACAAAATCCTGCACTGGCGGATAGAATTGTCTACATTTAGCTATGACATTCTACACCGCCCCGGGAGACTCAACGAGCCCCCAGATGTGCTGTCCAGAGGCACTTGTGCCATCCTTAACCACATGTCCCAGGTTGCAGAGCTTGCACAATGACCTGGGCCACCCAGGGGGTCGCTAGACTGTTTCACTTCATTAAAACCCAAAACCTCCCATTTTCGGTAGAGGAAGTGAGGTCAGTGAACAAGAGCTGCCCCATCTGTGCGGAATCCAAACCGCAATTTTACTGGCCAGACAGAGCCACCCTGATAAAAGCTACCAAATTTTTTGAGCACCTCAGCCTCGATTTAAAGGCCCACTCCCGTCCAATAATAGAAATGTCTATTTCTTAAACGTAATAGATGAATATTCCCATTTCCCCTTCACAATCCCGTGTTCTGATGTATCAGCAGCCACTGTTATAAAATGCCTCCAATCCATCTTCAGCATATTTGGGTACCTGAACTACATACACACACAGGGGTGCTGCATTCATGAGCGCAGAAGTACAGCAGTACCTGCACGAGAGAGGGATTGCTACCAGCCCCACTACAAGTTACAATCCCAGGGGGAATGGACAAGTCGAAAGGAAAAATACCACTATCTGGAAAACGGTCCTCTTGACCTTAAAAGCAAAAGACCTGCCTGTTACTTGATGGCAAGAAGTGTTACCAGAACCCCTACACTCTATATATTCTTTGTTGTGTACTGCCACTAACATGACCCCACATGACCGTATCTTTTCTTTCACAAGGAAAGCCACGACGGGCACAGTGCTGCCTAAATGGATGAGGACACCAGGATGTGTTCTCCTCCGGAAGCACTGCAGACCCCAC